>NC_072838.1:3055000-3255000 GCF_027744805.1 Dunckerocampus dactyliophorus | reverse complement strand
TGTCAGCCTTGCTGGCACTTTCACATGTGACCAGATACGCGACGCGTCTTGTGTTGACTTCCACGTTGCTTCTTATAATCAGAGGAATGAACAAAAGCCCGTAAAATGTGTAGCCAATTGTCGACAGCTTGTCACATGCCAAGCCTACAGTATCTACGCCAGCGTGTGTGATCGCTCCCGTTTCAATCTCATTCCACTTTGTCATTTTTGTGCACAGGCCTGGCTGGCGGCACCTACTGTACCTAGCTCGTTTTTGTCACGCTACGATCATGATCACAACTTACTTTTTTTAAGTGTCACTAAACAATCTTGCTCTCTTGTTATTATAATACTTCATGTTCTGTTAGTTGTTGAAAAAAGTGAAATAAGTCATACAAAATTGCCATTTGTAATATATAAAAAAAATTGCAGATGCAGCAGCGGCACGACACAGCGGCGGAAGAGCACCCTCCCATGCAGCCCACCACCACGTCTTCAAAAAACCCTTGGGGAAACCCTGTTATGTAAATGAAGCGTCGTTGGTGCTTTCTGGACGTTTTCTCCGAAGGCTTTCTAGGTGGAATAGGTGCGTCTCATTATGTGCATTCTTAGCTTTTCAAGTTTTTAATGCACTTTTTGTCTCCCATAGCGTCCCCACGAAAATTAGATGGTGGCATAAGTTAGACTAAGAAATCCTGGCTTGACATAGTTTTAATGAGATGTGAAAAAGTTGCGTGTTTTTCCGCTCATCGTGTGAGCATATGATGGGCTTCCAATATGGCCGACATATGAGGACTGGGCTGCTTTGTGTTTGGTGGTGTGGAGTTTTTCCACTGCTCGCTTCTGATCAGGATCCCATCCCACACGGCGCTGCTGCGCCGCTGGAATGCTTGTCTTGGCATAATAGCAGCACGACCCATAGCGATCCAAGAAGGAAATCTATTAAAATATGACTCTGCCCCGATGCTGACTGGAGGGTTCGACTGCAATCCTTGCCTATTTTAGTCAAAAACAAATCAAAGGCAGGTAAAATAGTTCTAGTTCTATTGGAGCTCATATGCAGGGAGACAGATGTAGAGGTAAGTGAGGATGTAGGCTCTTTTGACAGGCCTCTACAAGCCTACAGTGACGGTGCAAACAAACACACACACACACACACACACACACACACACACACACACACAGCATCAGTACACCTCCAAGTCCTTTAAAAAACAACATGAGGCTGACGGAGGAATGCTTGCGTAAAGACTGTAAATATCCAGATCTGAATCAATGGTCCTTTGTGAGGGGGGGACGTATGCCGGCTTAGGCTGGTAATTGGCACACCGTGTTGAGGATTTACTCATGAGGCTTAATAGGGTCCACAAAGAATGTCCTCAGAGTTGGGATGACTTTTTTTTTTCAACTATTCCCAACAAGCCATTAATCCACTCAGCTAATCATGAAAACATTTGGCAACTGCTGTAATTCATTCATTCATTCGTTCATTCATCTAAGTAAGTAAACACTACTTGTGATGATCTCATTTACTAAAAGTAGTCATTTTTAATATGATGACAGGAGCGCTCGCAAAAACAAAAGTATAAGACATAAAAATGCCTTTAGTGTAAAAAAATGAATAAAAACATTAAATCTAAATACATAGAAATTACTTAAATGAAAGCATAATAATGATTATGAAATAAACAGAAATGTAAAATGACTTGAGTGTAAAAAAAAAATAATGAAAATTAAAAATACTTAAATAAAGGTCTAAAAAAATAAACATAAAATGACCTTAAAACCCTACAAAATATAAAATATAAACTAAAGTGTAAAAACAAAAACTAAAAATGCCTAAAAATTTGACCCTGGAACAGATTATTTCTATTTTTATGGAAATCAGAGGTGGACCATCGTCCTGGAAGGGATTATTATGTTCAATCTGAGAGGTTGTGTGTCACACGAGTGCATCTGCTGACAGCATAAGTGTGGACAGGGTGACCTTGCAGCAGCATCCCTCTTAAATCAATGGCGGAAGAGTCCAAACATCTGCTCCTGCTGCCTGTGGAACCATCACGCCATCCTGATGACCAGCGTTTGCCCTCACAAAAAAGTGCAAACTTGCAAGAGTCATAGCTCCAAACTCGGTCATTGTACACTCTGTGTACCCGGCAACACATCCTTCACACTGCAACCTCTTTTCATCCTCTACCTTCTCCCATCTAACCCTGTTTTAATGATACGCTGACTCAGCGTGAAGGCCTCGCTACACACGCACACACACTTTTTCTGTCGTCCAACATCTCCTGTTACTGTAGCGCCGTGTTTTCAGCCATCAAAAGCCTGACAGCATACTACTGTACAACAAACACAAGTGCTTCTTTTACCGTTTACAGCCCCCCCTCCCCCACCGCCTCGAGCTGAGTTATCATTTCCTTAACGGCCTCCTTCTCCCCCCCCAACTGGAATTCTATCACAAGTGAGATAAACATAAATAACAACACCACCCTCACATGTGAGAATGACTGCCAGTAAAAATACATCCTAAACAATCACAAGAGCTCATTTCTGGCCTGTTGTGGAAATCGGTGAAGTCATTACACAGTACAATGCAGAGGTGCATGACCACTACAACCTGCTTTGTGCGTTTTCCCAAAGAATGCACCTTAAACAGTGTTTCCCCACACGACTGCAATCTATTTGTGGTGGTAGCACTCACCAAATTTGCATGATTGGCCAAGATGCATGTGCATGAAATTGTAATGGATGCTGCAGGAGAGAGCAATAACACACAAAATGTGAGCGAAAGACAGTTAGTTTGGTGTGTCACGTGGTTCTGTCTGCATGTCTGTTTATTTTATTATTATTATTGTTGTCATGTTTTGCCGTGGTTGTTTTATTTTGTGATTAAGTTCATAACGACATTTTTGCAGAGCTGCTCGAAATGTGAATTTCTCTTGGAGATTAATAAAGTATCTATTATCATCACGTGACATCACGTGAAACCCAGCAATTTGTGGTGGGCCACAAATAAATGACTATCGATATTTACGTGACATAAATTGAGTTTCTAGTTGCTTAAAGGCAAACAGCTGCTTGATGTTGGAAATCACATTTATAACTGAATCCGCTGCCTACAGTCAGTTTGTCATGCTCATGCACATACACACACACACACACACACACACACACACACACAAATCAATGCAGACAGCACAAATCAATGCGAAGGGAGATGAGAAGAATCCGATTTCACGACTGAATGGGAGGAAATGCTTAAGACTAGCAACAGGGATGGGTACATTTGTTTGGCAAAACAACATTTTCCAGTGCTTGAGGTTAAGTATGACACACACACACACACACACACACACACACACGGATGGTGGGTGGAAGAAGCATAAATAGGATGAGAGCGAGCAGGATGGATGCTCCTCTGACCCTCCCCCCATCCTCGACAGTGCCCCTCCAGTCGTCTACAGTCCTGACAATGGTTTCCCCCAGACAACAATATGTAACCCCCCGCCAGCAACTCAAGATCCACGTCTTAACAGTGTATGAATTCCTAATGAATGAGTTTGCTCCAAACACGGCACATCAAGTGATGAGAGGATGGGATGAATGGAAAACATCCACTTCTTCTGCTCGATGCTATTTTAAATAATAATAATCAGCATCCGTGACAGCACTTCACACACAAAGTCCACATTTAGGTGCAGAAGAAGACCAGGTCCTCACCTTGAAGTTGCTGGAGTTCACCCATCCCGTCAGCTCGTCCACAGTCTTGTCCAGCCGGGGTTTGTCCTGCTCCACGTCCTGGGAGCGACTCGCGTCCCTTAGATAGTCGATGAGGTCCTGGCCGACCTGCAGCCTGCGGGTGACATCCTTCTGCAACACCTGCTGGTAGAAATAGTCCATGTTGTCATGGTCCTCCATTAGACACCCGGGGCAGTGTGGCCAGTAGACAGCAGGACAGGGAAGGGGGGTACTAGACCCAGAGATGAGTTAGTACAATCCTGTGAGCTGGTGAAGGACTCTGTAAAGTCTGGACGTGGCCTCACAGATGTCGGATCATCAACTAGTCCGCCGTGACCACAATGTGACAACTTGACTCACAAGTCATCCCCCTGCCGAATGAAAAGCTCTCATTAGCCCTCAGAAACCCTCACTTGCTAGTTCCTCAATTTACTTTATTAGCAAAGAAAACCACTACAAACTCCCACAAAGTCCAGAAATCGTGCGATTGTAGTGGTTAGTCAACACTTTCCTTCCAAAAATATCCCCATGAAAACGCAGAATTAGCCTTGGGGGTGCGATCAGTGTTAGCAAAAATAGCAGCCGGCTAGTTAGCAAACAATGCTAACTTAGGGCCTTTAGCGTCTGGACCTCCAACTCCAACGCGTGTCTTATTCCATTCCAACCGGGCTGGAAAGTCTCCAAAGCTGCCAGTTTGGGAAGTTCCCCTCGCACGTCGCTCCAGTCCAGCGGGGAACTCGCGTCTATTTATTCCAGAAATATGAGAGATGCGTACTAGCGATGGAAGCTGCAGTACTGCCGGGGAAGAAGCGCGTTTATGCCGAGTTCCACTCTCATCAACCGCTCGCTAACTGGGGTCCTCAGCCACCGCACAGCTGCCCAACCAGAACGCCGGACTTAAAAAAAAACAAAACTAAAATCAAACCGACCCGAGACGTTTGTAGACTGACACATTACAAACGTGAAAATCATTTAAATGAAAATAATACATGCAACATTACAGAAATCAATTCAGACATTTTCATGTGGGCGTGTCTGCAGTCTACACATATCTTGATTGCCACCTATCGGTCACTAGATGGCATTACGTGGTTTCAGGACAATGTACGAGAAAAACAGAAGCCAGTGCATTACAATGTTTACCTTAGTTTTACCTCATTCCTACTTAATGTCTACATATTCTGGCTATTAGTAGAAATGGTGACACAGATACATGTTAAACACACAAAGTGCGCAGACAAAATTACGTTTTCTATTGTTGAATTTTATTCATCCATCTGTTTATTTTTCCCGTTTATTTTCTCAAACATAAAACTGTTAGAAGAGCTGTCAAGGAGAGGGCGTTAGCGAGTCAGTCAGCTCGGCTGTCAATCATCTTTCTACATCTGTCCATCATCCTGCTGGAAAGTCTCTTGGCACTACATAGTAGTCTGTTGTCCAGGGCAAGAAGATGAAAAGATCAACAGGATGACATCAAAGTCTGTAACGGTTTTCTTCAACCACAGATTGTAGAGCCTGTCCAGATGGTTCACGTATTTTTCAAATCCTATGAATTTGTGATTGTCAAAAAAAAAAAAGTGCAAACACATTCCAGTTAACCTGGCAGCAAAAACCAGCCCTGATTGGTGTCTAATGCACAGTAAATTTGAAATAACAATCCAATGAAAAGGATTCCTACTGGACTCATCAAGACTAAAAAATGTAAACAAATTTGTGTTGGGGTGCTAGCTAAAGTAATCCAGGATGTAAACAAACGCTCAAATAGGAGCTAGTGCACGGGGCTACTGCCAGGATTGGTTGAGAGTCTTAGCCAGGAAAAGCCCTGATAATACTTTGAAAACATTGTGGCTCTTAATTACACATCTTTTTTTCCTGTCAAACAGCAAGTGTCCTCTGCATTTCGTAACGCAAATCCAAGCATCTCTGTGGACAGACAGGAAGGGGACCAGAACAGGTGCTCCTCGGTTTTCGAACGCACTCCCATAAATTTATCAAAACTTCACTTTGGTCAGTAAGCATGAGCCTCACTGGAGAACTAGTGACAGCACAGTCCACTCGGGAGGAAAAACATTTCACCGTGGTGTGAAAAAGTGTTTGCCCCTTTCCTGATTTCTTATTTTGCATGTTTGTCACACTTAAATGTTTCAGATCATCAAACAAATTTAAATATAAGTCAATGACAACACAACTGAACATAAAACAGTTTTATTATTTAACCTTTTATTATTAAGGGAGAAAAAAAATCAAAAGCTACGTGGCCCTGTGTGCAAAAGTGATTGCCCCCTAAAGCTAACAACTGGTTGGGCCCCCCTTAGCAGCAACAACTGCAATCAAGCGTTTGTGATAACTTGCAATGAGTCTCTTACAGCGCTCTGGCCCACTCATCTTTGCAGAATTGTTGTCATTCAGCCACATTGGAGGCTTTTCCAGCATGAAGCGCCTTTTTAAGGTCATGCCACAGCATCTCAATAGGATTCAGGTCAGTCAGGCACTCCAACGTCTTCAGCCTTTGAGAGGTGGACTTGCTGGTGTGTTTTGGATCATTGTCCTGCTGCAGAACCCAAGTTGCTTTCAGCTTGAGGCCACCAACAAATTGGGGGCGGACATCCTTCAGAATTTTTTTGGTAGCCAGCAGAATTCATATTTCCATTTATCACAGCAAGTCTTCCAGGTCCTGAAGCAGCAAAAAAGCCCCAAACCATCACACTACCACCACCATATTTTACTGTTGGTATGATGTTCTTTTTCTGAAAAGCGGCGTTAGTTTTACGCCGGATGTAACGGGACACACACCTTCCGACAAAGTTCAACTTTTGTCTCGTCAGACCACAATATTGAAACAAGCCTTAATATTGTTTTGTTCAGCAGTGGTTTTGGTCTTGATCATCATTGTTCCACATTTTCGTAATTTGTGGATAATGGCCCTCACTGTGGTTCGTTGGAGTCCCAAAGCTTTAGAAATGGCTTTATAACCTTTTCCACACTGATAGATCTCAATTAACCTCAGTTAAGTTATGTCTTAACGGGGGACAATCACTTTTTCACACAGGGCCACAGAGCTTTGGATTTCTTTCTCCCTTAATGATAAAAAGTTTCCTTTAAAAACTGTGTTTTGTGTTCAGTCGTGTTGTCATTGACTCATTTAAATGAGTTTGATGATCTGAAACATTTAAGTGTGACAAACATACAAAAAAATTAGAAATCAGGAAGGGGGCAAACACTTTTTCCACACCACTGTATTTTAACGTTTTGGACTCCATTATGTCTCACAGTGCACCAAAGAAAAGGAAAGCCATCACCATGGAAGTGAAAATGAGCATCAAAGGAGGCCAATATTGGCCACTCTTTTGGCTCAACTGTGGCGAGCATCATTAATAAAGATGATTAAATGCTAATGAATGCTAAAGGGGTCATGGATTTGGTGCGCTGTTACAAAGAGATAATCCTTCCAGACTACATAGAAAGTCCTGCAAGACAATAAAAGCAGTTCTCTTTTTATTACTGTTTCTTTTCATCTTTTTATGATGATATTTTATATATATTGCTTATGTTTTTCTCTGTAGACCTGGGGTGTCCAAACCTTTTCTAGCGAAGGCCACATAGTGAAAAATGAAAGGATGCAACTTTGCCACTTGGATATCTTGTAACATTTGAAGAAAAATAAACTGCAGTTCAGCTTTGTGATTTAGGCGAAATGCTACTAAAATGACATTTATATTTCCCCATAATATTGCAATTTTGCCTAAAATTCGTTTTTTTTCTCATTAAAAAACATTTCTCTTAATACTTTGACTTTATTCTGACAAAATTACAGTTGTTTTTTTCAATTTCTGCTGTTTTTTTTATTTTTTATTTTCAAACAATTTCAAGTTTCCATTTGGAAATTTTCTTCTCGAAACTGACTTTATTCCCATAGTATTTTGACTTCATGCTCATAACTTTGTCTCCAACTTAATATCCCAAAAATTACAACTTTATTTGTTGTTTTGTTTCTCGTATTATGACTTTTTTTAAAATTATTTTTCCTTTACATTTTTTTAACACTATGCTACTAAAATTACATAATTTTTACTCATATTACAGGTTGTTCTCATAAAATTGCAACTCCTCGTTCAAATACGATTTTTTTCTCGTAATATTTTTACTTTAACTTCTAAAATTTCTGCTGTTTTTACCATTTCTGCTGTCCCTTTTTTAAAATAATTTTCCAAATATTTCAACTTCTTGTAAATATTCTTCTCATAACATTATGACTTTATTCCCATAATATTTTGACTTTATTTCTGTAATATTCTAACGTTTTCCCTGACGTAATTTCCCCAATATTAAGTTTTGTCATATTTTTAATATATCTCATAATATTCCATCTTAAAAAAAAGGTGTAATATTTCAAGGTTATGCTACTAAAATGACATTATTATTCCTCATTCCTCACTTTTTCGCTTATTTTCACTTTATTCTTTTTCTTTATTTATTCTTTATTCTACATTACTGCTGATTTTCCATTTTTGCTGTTCTGTTTTCTTGTTCAGTTATATTTTTAGGACGTGTCTTTGGACACCCCAGGTGTAGGTGTTCATTTAGGTGTAATTTAGGTAGAATAAGTTCCGACTTAAAAAACTGGACTTACATCACAGTCTAGGAGCGGAAGTGGTTGGTAACCCGAGGACCACCCGTACCACAAGCAAAGGAACAAAAAGGAAATAAAACCTTTTCTTTTGTTGGCCTACCTCGATGCAGCGTCATTGCAAAAACTGTACAAACATCTCAGATGTACAACTATGTCACATGGTCCGTTTTTCTACTTGCTGTTTTCTTGCTGATCTAGATGGGTTGTAGATTTGCCATGCTGGTCTGGTCCACGCTGCGTGTCCGCTGCGTGAAGCAGGATGAATCGCAGCATGAATCGCAGGATGGTCACGTGATGGCTGTCCCACAAGATAAAATTGTCCTTTTCATTGTTCCTTTCTTTTCCTTTGAAAACGACACGCTGCAGTCGGGCTGTGAGGAGTGGAACAGGTTTTTTTTGTCCAAACGGAGAAAGAGCGGATGATACAGCGTCCTTGTCGTCCCGCCATGCTGATGTCCTGATGAGGAAGAGGAGGGGCGGGTGGAGCCGATCGGGGACCAGCGGCGATACGTCCGTGTAGTCATGGTCTGTGACCAGGAGCGGTCGAGTGGGTCCAGCCCCTCCTCCCCCCCAATCAGGTCCTACCCCAATTGTTACCGCCCCCGCCCCCGTCTCAGAGCAGCAGCACCTGCAGACAGAGGTGGCCCCCCCTGGCCCTCCACTGTCAGAGGATGATGCAGCAGCGGCACAGACGCTGCCCGCCTCCGTGCACAGAGGGAGGGGGCGTGACCGGGGCAAAGTAGGCATGGACCTTGATCTCTGGAAGATGGGCCTGTCAGGCAAAAAGACAGATTCACACTAGGGGACAAAAAGAGCAAACACGCGTCCCGGTGTCCCTTAAATGACATCCAGCTACAGAGGAACCTCAGCAGTGGAAATCTTTAGACGACCACAATGTATCCCACAGGGCATCCTGGAATTGTTGCAGATGCTGGATAGTATCTGTTTTCCATACGTTCATTTATTTGAGGTGGCCCCCATGATTACATTTGGACCGCCACAGAAACATTTTGGCGCTATCCTTTTTAAAAAAAAAAAGATTGTTTATTTTGATACATTTTTAAAATGTTGTATTCATGATATTTTATTATTACTACTAGATTGGACACTCTAGTGGAGTCTTTTAGTTTATTCATTTATTTTATGTGGTAATGGTAAAATGTATTTGAGCATGCATACAAGTTACAGTGGAATACATCACATATGGCTTTATGGCTTTACATAAACCTCATTAAGACCCAAATGTGCAAAATCCAAATTCTAGCAATTTTTCAACTGCTCTTAAGATTTTGATGAGGTCTGTAATGCCACTCTAGTGTAGCCTTTTAGTTGATTAATTCATTTTATTTATTATTTTTCTTTATTATTCTTCGTATTTAATTATTATTATTATATTCATTATTTTGTTGTTATTATTAATGTAATGGGACACTCTAGAGGAGCCTTTTAATTTATGAATGTATTGTATTTATTATCTTTTATTATTTATCTTTGTTGATTTTTATTCATTTAAATTTTATTATTTAATTTTTTTATTATATTTTATTGCATTTATTACTATTTACTTATGATACTAATTTATTATTATAATTATTTTCATTATAATGGGACACTCTAGAGTAGACTTTTATTTATCTATTTATTATTATATTGTATTTTCATTTATTTTTTTGTAGTTTTATTTTATTGATTTTCTAAATTAACTTTATTTAATTTTATTTATTAAATTAATTTAATATTATGGGACACTTCAGAGCAAGCAGGGGTGCCCATTATGTAGATCGCAAGCTACCAGTAGATCGTGAAGGTATGTAGTGTGGGTCGATCGCATAAATTCACTTGTAGCGGCAAGCGTCGTAGAAAAAAAGTCACTTGTTTGATGGCTTTGCTTCGCGTCCTGAACTCCACTATAGAAATGCGAGTTGTGTACATTTCCGCTTGTTAAAGTATTATTTCATGACTAATTGGAAAATGTGCCCATTGCAGAAACCTTTTTAATATGTTGCCTTGACATCAGCTGCATTGTCTTTTGCACAATCATTTCCATTTTTTGTATATAGCCTTTCTCCTTTCATGCATTCTCAGTGACAATTACATGCTCACACACTCGTGCACCTTTTTATACACATACAAAGATACCTGTGCACACGTACATATGCATAAAGTACATAGGTACTTCCCCACATTACTCACTGAGTTAACCAGGGTGTTATTATGTTGTTGCTTTTATTAGTGACGGTGATGTCTGCAATATGATTATAGTTATTACATTTGTGTGCGTTATAGTTATTGTCATTCTGATCACTATCATAGTTCATCATTTCATTACTACTATTGTGTGACTGTATGATGCAGTATTATCATTGTGGTTGTTGATATCATTTATTTTAGATATCATGGTCTTTATAGCCATCACAGACATTTGCTGATGTAGTCCTGTTTGTTTCTGTTGCTTTGGTATCGTTGTCACAATTGTTGTTGCTGCTGTTGTTCTTGTCTCTCTCTTTTTTGTCCCCCCTTATCCCTGCACCCCTTCTGTTTTCTTTTCTCTTCTTATCTATCCCCTTCTGCTCTGGTCCGGCCACTCCAAATTTGCATAACAACAATATGTCAAAGTCAAATAGATTCTGTATAACAGGGGCAGTGTTTCTCACACTTCCCCCTGGCAGAGCAAATCTGTTTGATAGCATTTGCAGGTAGCTAGCTGGACGTAATACAGGAACTGTGTATATAATGAACACCATGCAGCCATTTTAACTGACATACTACTCAGGTTATGTACACAACTATTGAGGAATTATGTGTAATTTATCTTTATTGCCATATTGAATTGAATTGTGAATTGCTGAATGATATCAACTACTTTGATTACCTGTAAACTTTGAAACAGTGAATGTGAAATATTAATCATTAGTATTTAATAGTAGTAGTTTCGAAGTTTAGCGGTTACATTTTATAAATTTGTATGTTTTATAGTGAGAGATAGATCATGCTGACTTGTAACTTGCATGCTGAAAAGGTGTGTGCACCCCTGATATACCTGTACATGTACAACGTACATAAATACTCATATTTATAACAATATTACACATTTCTATATTTAGAAATATTTTCTACATTTATAACGTGAGGTGCCTGTCGCTCGAAGTCAGCTGAGATAGGCTCCAGCATACCCCCGCAACCCTAATGAGGAGAAGCGGTATAGAAAATGGATGGATGGATGATTAACAGGAGGTAGATCTTTGGGACTTGGTCCTTTTAAAAGTGTCTCGCAGTCTGTGTGAGCACCCCTGCTTTCGAGTATCCTGTCATTAGAATTCTGTCCACTGGGTGGCATTGTAACGCTGCACAGTCAGAGGCACTTCAGCTTGCTTAAAAAAGCAAACAACGGAACCATAAAAAAGCACTACCTATTATTTACAAAGTACCTGCAAAGCATGCTGGGTACTCCAGTGGCAACTCCTCCTCGACGCTATAATATAGTGAGCTATTAGATGTACAATGACGTGTTGGTTATCTTTAAAATCACCGTACACTTCCACGGAGCCCAGGAAACATTGCTTCAACGCTGTCGGTTGTGTTGTTGCGGTGTTGTGTAATATACTCGCTCTTAAATGACCATGCGGCCCAAAAGAGACGCGTTTTCCTCTCCGCTTTCTCATGCACTCCACGTGATTATACACATGACACCATATGATGTGCGTTCCCCACACTGACCCGGATCCGCTTGATGCCGGCCCGGGTGACCTGCTGGCAGTCGTAGAGCTCGATGCGCTCCAGCCGGTGGCAGCTCTTCAAGTGTTCCAGGGTCACGTCGGTGATAAGGGGGCAGTTGTCCAGCTCCACCACCGTGAGGCGCTCCTGGCCACAGGCGCTGCTGCTCAGTGCCCGGATGCCGTCATCCGTGATCAGCTCGCAGTGAGACAGGGACTGTTGAGGACGACGACGCACGGTGAGGGCAAAAGACGGCAGAATAAAAAACAAGCATGTTGATGATGACCCTTACCAATGCTTGCAGGCGGGGGCAATGGATGGATAGTTGAACCAGGGTGTTGTCTGTCACCTGGGAGAGGACAATCTTTACTCAAGGACGCGTCTGAATATTCCAGTGTGCATGTGAGCGGGAATGGAGTTAAATAATTGTGTGTAGTTGCAATCCTCTCACCAAAATACATTCTTCTAAGTCCATTTTTTCAAGCTCGTGGCAGTTCTGTCAGGAAAAAAACGCAGACGGTGTGTGTGATGACAATCTGCTTCCATAGGAAGACAGATAGCGTGGGAAAACTCACCCTGGCCAGCACGGTGAACCCAGCGTCTGTGACATGGGAGCATCGAGCAGCTTCAAGGATCCTGGAACCATGAAGAGTACATTAGTATCACACAATATACAGAACCGCCAATGACTGTCCATTAGGGGTGGCCAAACTTTTTCCAGCGAGGGCCACGTAGTGAAAAATGAAAGGGTATAGTTTTGCCACTTTGGTATTTGGTACAACAACACATGTCGATATGCTAACACGTCATATATATTAGATATATATTTCAAGAAAGATATATATATCAAGAAAAACTGCATCTCTGCTATGTCATATAAAAGTGTATCACTCTTAAATGTTTCAGATGATCAAACGCAGTTTTTAAATGAAACTTTATTATTATTAAGGGAGAAAAAAATCCAAACGTACACGGCTCTGTGTGAAAAGCGTATGAACGCCGTTACAGGCCCAGCCTGGCCTTTAATCATCAAATTTGCGGCTGACACTACAGTCATCGGCCTGATCACTGGTGGTGTTGAAACATCATACAGAAGAGAGGTGGCGGACCTCATAGCTTGGTGTCATGATAACAATCTCCATCTCAATACAGATAAGACTAAAGAGATGATCATCGACCCAAGAACAAGGGAAAAGGAGCCGCATAGACCCCTGTTTATTGATGAGACTGAGGTGGAGAGGGTCACAGAACATTGTTGGGGCAGCCCTCCCCTCACTGCAAGACATTTATAAATCTAGAGTCTTACGAAGAACACAACCTCATCAAGGACAGCACACATCCACAACACTCATTATTCACACTCCTACCGTCAGGCAGACGCTATAGGAGTTTGAAGTCCAGGACCACAAGGCTGGCAAACAGCTTTTACCCACAGGCCATCAGGCTTCTCAACAAAGCACTCACACACGCCGCACGCAACACACGCACACACTCATAGCACTTTATTTATTTATTTGTATTATTTATCTGTATTAATGTCTCTTCTGTTGTTGTTGCTTAATTTATTGGTATTTATGTTTCTTATGTTCTTATTCTTTCTTGTGTTTTCTTTCTTTTCTTGGGAGAATGAACAGAATAAGAATTTCATTGCATAGTATAACTGCCTGTTTTACTGTGCATATGACAATAAAACTCTTGAATCTTGAATCTCAAAGCGGGACAGGCGTTAAGTCATTAATGCAAGCAGACAGTTTGATGTGTCTTTCTACTACGTGAAAGTTTCACATTGATCTTACTACCATGATTATGTACGTAACACTTCATGTTATGTACATTAATGGAACAAGATGAAGTCATTTTGTGTGTGTGTGTGTGTACATCACGTATGTGTTTGTTTGGGAAATTCTGTGTTAACTATTTAAGAATGTTTGTACTTAATGTGATCTTGTGTTTACGTTTCTCTTGCTTCTGTCTTTAGAGAAGTCTTGGAGGAAATCCACGGGCTTGGAAGCACATACAGTAAAACAACAATAAAAAAAAAAAGAGTATGTACAAGTTCAGGTGATAATTTAGCAAACAAAACGATGTTTTCAGTCTTTAACATCTAAATGTATAAACATTGTGCTGAAACTACTGCTAGCAAATGGCAAATACTAGCTTTAGACTTGGCTTTATAACTTTTTCCAGACTGACAGATCTCGATCAACCTCAGTTATGTTTTAACAAGGGGGGGGGGTTAAATAATCTTTGTAAATTTCTTTTGTCGTAAAATGACTTTGACACAATATTTTGACTTTATTCCCACAATATTATAACTTCTTCCTCAACCTAATTTTCCAAAAATTACAACTTTATTTTTTTTTTGTTTGTTTCTCATAATATCTAATCTTATGACTTTTAGTAAAAATATTTTTTTAAAAACATTATAACTCTATGCTACTAAAATGACATAATTTTCCCTCATATTATGACTTTATTCTCGTAAAATTGCGACTTTTGTTCTCATGAGAATAAGACTTTTTTCTCTTAATATTTTGACTTTATTCTAATAAAATTACATACATTTTTTCCATTTCTGCAGGGGTTTTTTTTCAACTATTTTGACTTGTTTCTTGTAATTTTTCGTAATTATGACTTTATTCCCATAATGTTTTTACTTCTTCCCAAACCTAATCCCAAAATTACAATTTTGTTTTGTTTTGTTTCTCATATTACGACTTTTAAAAAACAACATGTTTTCTTCAGCTTTATGCTACTAAAATTACTTTTGTTATTTTTCCTCATAAAATTATGAGGTTATTCTTATAACATTAGAACTTTTACTCATTAGATTAGAACTTTTTTCTGTAAATATTTTTGACCTTATCCTTGTAAAATTGCTGCTAATTTTTAATTTTTTCTTGCTGCTTTTTCAAATTTTCTTTAATTATATTTTAGAATGTGCCATAGACCAATAAAAAAAAACAGCTGCCGGCCACAAATGGCCCCTGGGCCACAGTTTGGACGCCCCTGGTGTACAAACTAATCAGCTCAGATCATGGATGGATCGTCTATGACCTAACCATCCTTTCTGCTGGAAGACAAGACAAGAGCTACGTTTTTCGTTCCACTTTCTCATGCATCCCAAATAATGATTAAAGTTAAAAAATGAACTTGTTATATATAATGAGTTTTCATCAACAGGCTCTTTCCAATGATGCCTGCTTTGGTAAAGAAAGGTTCTTCTTGCTTACTTGAGTCGGGGACAGTTGAGTCCCAGTGCAGTGAGGGAGGCGTCAGTGATGTTGCTGCAGCCAGACACACACAGGATCTGTAGCTTGTGGCATCCTCGGCACAGACTCACCAGGCCGTCGTCTGTTATTTGCTGCAGGTAGCACACACAGACGCAAACAACACAATAAACACGTCCGTTGTAAATTACTGGCGGCCTCTTGTGTGTTGTTTTTTTTTTCTCTCACCATGCAAGACTGCATATTTAAGGTGGTGAGCTCTTGGCAGTGCTTCTGAAGGTGCTTCAAGGCGCCGTCGTCCAGCTGCAGAACAATAACACAAAACACAAAGCTCTTTATTAACCGCATCCATCATTACTATCAGGGTTACTACTGTTTGGAGACGCAATGCATGGAATAACAGAGCACAATGAGAGTACCTGCGTGCAGCCTCTGAGGAACAGCGCTCGTAAACCCGTGCAGCCTCGAGCCAGAGCGTCGATGCCGTCGCGTGTGATCTGGTCACACCAGGACAGATTCAACATCTCCAGCATTCTGCAGCCGTCACTACACAACGACACACAAGCATACAAGTCATATACTAATGATTGGGCAATTATTAGTGTGCACAAATAATATGCAAATATTTGTGTAGACAATTAATGTGCAAATAGATATTAGTGGGCAACTATGAGTACGCACCATTATTGGGCAATTATTAGTGTACACAATTAATGGGCAACTATTGGTGTGCACCATTATTGGCCAACTATTTTTGCGGACCATTATTAGCCAACTATTAGTGTGCACAATCAATGTGCAACCTTATAGTGTGCACAGTTCATGTGCAACTATGTGTGCACACCATTGTTGGGCTAATATTAGATCCCACAATTAATGTGCACCTATTATTGTGTACCATTAAAGGAAAACTAGTAGTGAGCACAATTAATGTGCAAGTGTTAGCATGCATTATTATTGGGCAACTGTTTTTATTATTGGGCAATTATTAGTGTGCAGAATTAATGGGCAACTATTGGTGTGCACCATTATTGGGCAACTATTTGTGTGGACCATTATTGGCCAACTATTAGTGAGCACAATTAATTGGCAACTATTTGTGCGGCCCATTATCAGGCAACTATTAGTGTGCACAATCAATGTGCAACCTGATACTACCTGAACTATTATAGTGCGCCCCTTATTGTACACACCATTATTGGGCAACTATTATTGCGCATAATTATTGTGCAGCTATTAGTGCACACTATTATTTGCCAACTACTACTGTGCACTATTACTGAGCAACTATTAGTCCGCACTATTATTTAGTACCTATGTGTGCACACAATTAATGTGCAACTGTTAGTGCGTACTGTTATTTGGCAATTATTAGTGCGCACAACATATGTGCAACTATTTGTGTACACTATTATTGGGCAACTCTTAATGAGCGCAACTCATGTGCAACTATTTGTGTGCACAGTTATTGGGACAGGACAAGTAAATGGACGGATGTCACTTAGCCAGTATTCATGCTCAATACGAAAGTGCAACTATTAGTGCCCTGCTCGCCTTGCAGGAAAAAACAGGATCCACGATTTCCCCTTCAGGTAGATGAAGTAGTGAGGCATTGAGGAACCAAGGAGGTAGTGTCTACCTGAGGGCCTTGAGGGAATGGTTGCTGATGGACACGCAGGAGGTGAGATCGAGGTGCTTGAGCTTGGAGCAAAACTTGCTGAGGCTGAGGCAGGTGCTGTCTGTGATCTTGGTGCAGCCGTTCAGGTTCAGCACTTCGATGTTTCGACAGTTCTGTGCAAAAGTCCTGAGGAGGACCAGCAGTTACTGTTTATCGTGCGGCAGGAGAGAGCAATGATGATGACGGTGATAATGCGCGACTGTGACTGAGAGGGAAAGGGTCTTACTTCATGGAGGCGTCCCCCACGCTGAGGCAGCCTCTGAGGCTCAGCTGTCTCAGGAAGCCTCCGCAACGCTTGGAAATGTTCTCCACCACGCGGCCCTGAGGGACACACAAACAAACAGAGACAGAGGAGAGTCACAAGGGAAGAGGATCAGCTGTGACGTCACTGTCAGCACCAAAGCCTACTGACCCAGCACTAAGCCTGGGGCCGGATCAGGCAACTCAACACACACTGACTGCAACTTTTACACCACAGCTCTCACCTCGATGTCCGTTTGGAAGTTGAAAAGGTCGATCTTCTGCCAGTTGCTGCCATCCAGGGCCAGAACGTTCCATGCCTGTCAGATGGAGGAGTTCATCATCACGCTCTACTGTACAGACTGTGTTTCTAATGCTCACAATAAAGGCTTAATCATTCACAACAGCGCTGCCGAATATGCCCAGCAGAGGATGCTACACTGCAATGACATCAACCCACTCTGGCCCTTGACCAAAACAATGTCAGCGGTGGGCGAGGCTTACCTTGGATACTTGGGCACACCTACAGAGTGTAACCACATCCAGATAGGAGAATATTCTACAGGGAGTTGCAAAAAAAGATAAAAATAATTAAATGAATAACTAGACAACCTTAGATCTTAAAAGGTCCCCTACGATGCAAAAATGACTTTTTCATGATGTTGTAAGCCCACTTTAGAGAGAACGCTCACTTTTCAAGTTGCGGCTTTTCATCAAGGAAAAACCTCTTTCCCCAGCCTTCGCAACACATCTTAAAAATGCACCGATGCCAACAATCCGTCAGTCGGCTTCGGATGTAGGAGCTCTATAAGTTTGATGATCATGTAGCTTTTCTTCAGTGAACAGACTACCAGAGCATGATTTAAAATGTGAGTGTAATCTTAGCACTTTAGCATCACATAGCGATGTTAGCATTGACAACTTTTGTGTCCCACTGTCCCATTCCTTAATGTTACTACGTTGTATGTGACATATGGCATGTTTCGTTGAATGAGTGCAGCATCAGTTACAGTGTACAGTCGTCCCTCGCTTATAGCCGTTAATTGGATACAGACCCAACCACGATAAATTCATTTCTGCAACATAGGATTCAATGTTAAGAAATGGAATGTTTTTGTAGTTAGAACATAGAAAAGTTATGACTTTCTAAATACGATTTCTTACATTATTAGAGCTCTGTAGACATGAAATAAACCACAACAGTCACCTTTACAATCCTATTATTCATTGTTTACACCGGATTGAACAACTATCATGCTCAGGAACTCAGGGACAGCTGCTAGCTAGCTAGCAAGCTAACCAGTTAGCCTTAAATGCATTTCTTCTAAACTTAAGAAAGAGCAGGGCTAAGTAAGAAGCCACAAACTTACCACTTCCACATGGAATGGGAGGAGAACCTTTTTTCAGTCTGCATCCATACATCCAATACTACACATCACTTGCAATATGTTTTGACGAATAAAGACCATTGTTTACCATGAAACAGGCATCATTCATTCATTCATTCATTTCTGGAAAAAAAGCGATATAGCGAGGGAGCGATAATCAAACCGCGATATCGCGAGACACGACTGTACATGCCAAAAGTCGAAGTACTTCTTGGAGACACAATACACTCTGTTGGAGACAAACACAGCTCATTAGCATGAAAGCTACACACACACAAACTGTCTAAATTCCACCATGAAGGCTAGACTTTGACCAACATGCTATTGTGCGGTCTCAGTGCCTTATATAAAATAGTTAAAAAGACTATAATATGGGATTTATTGCGGGTGAGACAGAGAACAAGTGGCATTGTTTATTGGGTGCAGCAGAGGCCCACACACTCAGCCACAATGGGACCGCATGCAGCAGGCTTCTGGGTCAGCTCAATCCATTAATCTGCCAATGAGTAATCTCTGCCACTGAGGGACACGAGGCCACGAGGGGACACATACATTAACGCAAGGACACACACCCACACCCACGCACACACAGGTAGAGTATAGGGAGCCCATCTGGAGAATATTGCAAGTATTAAAGGACTCGTGACCAAGCTTAGAGCACAACAAGATGAGGATGAGGATTGCTGGTTTGGGGGGGGGGGGGTCACGCTAGGACATGTTAGCATAGCCTGTTGTGACGTGAATAAAATGGACACAAAGCGAAGCAAAGAAACATGCACGCACCCACGCACGCACACACAGTGCTTGTCAGGTACCTCAAGGGTGCTGAACACGAACCCCCAAAACTCACTCAACAACGCCCCCTACACATTTAAAAAAAAATCAAGTTTCGTAAATAGTCACCAAATTTGGTGGAGACGTTTGTCATGACAGAATGCACAAAAAAGTCTCAACAACCCATGTTTGCAAACAAACAGGAAGTGGGCCATTTCGGTTTGGACCGGCCTTCCTGGGCCATAATAAGGGGTCGTACTAAGTGACTAATTCCGATGGCCATAACAAGGGGTCGTACTAAGTGACTAACTTCTCCTAGGGACTTCAACTAAATGCGCCCAAAGATGGACGATGATAAATAGCAAAGCGTTTTACCCAAAAGCCAAGGGAGGTCCAAACATTTTTCCATCAAAAGCCACAAAAAATTACAAATAAAAGGATGCAACTTTGACACTTTGATATTTTGTAAAGCAACACACGTCGATATGCTAAGAAGTTACTGTACATATATTCCAAGAAAAAAAATACATTTCAGCTTTGTCATAAAAGTGTATTATGAATATGAACTTCAGTCTTTGCTCGTTTTTTCCCCATTTTTGCTGTTGCTGTTTTTTCATTTTCCAAATATTTGTGTTTAAACTTTCTTCTTAAATAATCTTTGTACATTTTCTTTTATTCTCATAATATTGTAACTTTTTCCACAAACTAATTTTCCAAAAATGACAATTTTATTTTGTTTTGTTTGTTTCTCACAATATTCTGACTTTAATATAAAAAATAACCTATTTTTTCTTTAAATGTGACCTATTATGCTTTTCCTCTTTTCTGACCTATAAATGTTGTTAGAATGTTAGAATGTTGTATTTTTGTGTTAAACGATGCCAACGCGTCATATAATGAGGTTTGCGCATCTTCCCAAGCTGCAAGTACCAATTTACCGGTATCCCAACTGTGTTTATTTTGTATAAGTAATCGGACAAAAGGGGTTCAGCAGCTGTCCGGAAGTCCTCGGGGGCGCTTGGGTGTGTGACCAATCACAGCGGAGTGGTCTCGGGAGGAGGCGTAACTGGAGGAGGGCCTCGGGTGAAGTAAATGACACAGAATGTTTGGGCGGGAGGCAGGAAACACTGCAGGAAGAGCTGCAGAGTCTGGAAGATCGAGAAAGCTTTCTGTTGGGGTTATCACATGTAGCTGCTCTATAGGAGTCCACAACTCAATACAAAGGCCCGAAAATGAGTATAATAGGTCCCCTTTAATATTTCAACTTTATTTTTATTCTTTATTATTTTTTTCATTTCCGCTATTGTTTTTTTTTTCTTTCAAACTATTTCAACTTTCTTCTTGTACATTTTCGTCTTGTATTCATGACTTTATTCCCATATTTTGACTTTATTCTCTTAACATTAGAACTTTTTCAAAATCGAATATCCCAAAAATTACAACTTTATGCGTTTTTTGTTTTTATATAATATATAGAATTTGTTTTTTATAAAATATTTTTTTCTTTAATATTTCAACTTTATGGCACTAAAATGATGTTATTTTTCCTCATAATATAATGATGCTATGCTCAGAAAATGATGACTTTTTCTTGGTAGCCTCCAACATTTTCATTTTCATTTTTTTTTTGGTTTTCTTGTTAAGATTATATTTTTAGGGTGTGCCCTGGACCAATAAAAAACATCCCTATGTGGGTGGGGCATGCCGACAATGTCTGATGGCCAATCTGATGACTGAGCACTAAAATGTAGATGTTATTAACTCTGCTCCACATGGTCAGGTTGACATGCTCGCAGCTTTAGTTATTATTATAATCAACATCATTTTCTGGCTATGTCTGACCTCACGTTACAGAAATGAAAGTCTGGTGGACTCCCCCTAGAAGCCTGTGGGCTCGGTGTCCTGCGTGAGCCTGTACTGCTTTTAAATATTTTATGATGGCAGAATAATCACTGTCCATTCTTGAACATCCTTTCTTGTGTATGTAGGTCTTTTAGTTTGTGCACTTTTGCAACAAAAATGATACCTTCCTCTTCAGTGTTGATGACGTCATGATCTTGTTGCAAAGACTCTGATTGTTTTGTGCTACAGATTCAAATAAGATGCCATCAAATCCTGCCTTGTTTCCATTCCCAGCACGGTGCGCAATCAGATTTTAATGGCGCATGCTCGCACTTGTTGACAAACACCTGTCCCTTCAAGCATGGCTGGAGCGCTCTTGTCGTTAAAAAGTCTTGGGCCGGTTGCTATGGCAACTCCGACCTGACGTGAATTTGGGTGGCGATGCAGGCTGCTGTGTCAGGGCTTATGCAAGTAAAAAGAACCCCAAACAGACCGGTGCTCATTTGTCAACGTGTTACAACTGTTCCCACAGGACAGCAATCTATTTGTGGCTGCTGTGGGCTGCGTTTTTTTTTATTTTTATTTTTTATAGTTGGCTATGCTGCATTTGCAAAAAGTGAGTAAAAGAAAAAGAAGAAAAGCAAAACAAATATGATTAGAACAGCGGTGTCCAAAGTGCATTTGAGGCCCTCAGATGTTTTTTTTATTGGCCTATTCTAAAAAAAATATAATTCAACAAGAAAACAATATATATATATATATATATATATATATATATATATAAAATAATAACAAAAACATGAAAAATCTGCAGTAATTTAAAAGAGTAAATTCAAAATATTAAGACAAAAAAGTTAACAAGAAAATGTCGTAATTTTACAAGATTAATGTGGTAATGTTATGAGAAAAAATAATATCATTTTAGTTGTTAAAGAAAAAGATGGGGTTTTTTTAAACTCCTAATATGATGACAAAAAATCAAAACAACAAATAAAGTTGTAAGTTTTTGGGAAAATTAGGTTGCGGAAAAACTTATGTTATATATAAACTTATTGTTACTTGTTACTGCTATTGTTACGAGAATAAAGTAAAAATGTTATGGGAATTAAGTCATAATTACCAGAAGTAGTTGGAAATAGTTGGAAAATTAAAAAAAAAAAACAACAGCAGCAGAAATGGAAAAAAATAGCAATAATTTTATGAGAATAAAGTCAAAATATTAAGAGAAAAAAAGTTAAAATTTTACAAGAATAAACTTGTAATATTATGATATTAATATAAATAAAAATTAAATTAAAATAATCATTTCAGTAGCATAGAGTTGAAATAAAGTTGTAATTTCTGAAAATTACAAAGACTATTTACAAAGAAAATTTGCAAAGATTATTTCAGAAAGTTGAAATATTTGGAAAATGGGAAAAAAGAGCCCTCGGCAGCACCTACTGCTCGTTGACAAGCGAGTCTTTTATAGAGAGTTTCTTCACTAGATATGTCGCTTGTCGCTTCTGAAAAAGAGTCTCTAGAGAGCTCTGAATACGCGCTATACTATATCATAATATAATATGATATATAATATGGCAACGTAACAAAGTCGCCAAGTTGGCAAGATCAATCCTTCCTGCTACGCGGGTGCGTATGCGGTGTGTTAAGAAGCAGAGGTACAATGCCATCTACTGTACGGAGTTGGAACGACAGGCTACATTGACAGTCCCGTTATAATGTGTTTATGAGCGAGGGCCAACAGGTCCAAATGTATTTGTGGCGGGAAACACTGCACTATTGTGGGACCTCTGAGATTTGTGGTGAAAAATAGTATAGCATGGGAGCTTTAAATGCAGCTATAACCATGTTAAGAGAATATCCCCCAGTCGAATAAGTCAGTACCCTTTTATAACCTTTCATCAGATCAGACAAGCGTGTTGTTTTGCTATCTTGTGACGTTGTCGGTCCTCGGGCTGACTCGCTTGACTCCGAATAGAGGCCGTGATCACAAGACGGTGTTGCTATCTAAGACGTGTTTGTGTAAGAGGCCAGACATGGTGACGCTACAGTGTGACTTTAACAAACAGGCATATGCGTTGTGTAACATAACAGCATTGTCCCCCCACTGAGGGTGCGTTGGTGTCAGTGGGTGCACTGGAGAGTCTCGGGCGGGTCGCAGCTGGAGCGACGCAGCAGCACTGCGGACTTCCCTACCAGCTAAGACAAGCTATTTATAGGACGCACACACACACGCACACGCGCACATACATACACAGAGAGAGACATTCGGTGGAGATACGTGTTTGTTGTTGCAACTGTTTTTGGTCATCTGAATAACCTATTAAAAACGACGTCTAATATGCTTTTCTTTCTTCCATATTCTTCCCAACAGCACAGACTTCATGGTAAACATTTTCAGCAAGCAAGGGTTGCAAACAGATGGACAGATAAAACACCAATTCCTCCGCCGTCTTGAGGAACCACTTGTTGCTAGGCAAAAATGAACATGATACACATTTTTTTCACAAAGAGAATCGCTATGCGAGGTTCCGAAAACTGGAAACATTTCCATGGAAATTCATGGGAATTAACGGGACTTTATGGACATTTTCAGGAATTAGCAGGAATTCAGCAAAATGTTGGCAGTTGGTAAAAATGCATGCGAATATTGTCATTCATCCAGGTCTTTGCTTCTCAGGGCACTGAGTCCATAGCAACTGAACCGTTCAGGTTGTATTAGAAGAGCTTTCGCCTCGCCTCCCAGCAGGCTTCATCGGTTCATGCTCAAGGACTAGATAGGACAGCTCTACTCTTGACTAGATAGGACAGCTACTTTTAAACTTATTGGATTTATCGTACGACGTCATAATTCCCTCACATTGTCCCAATAATTATGGCGCACCCCTAGTCTAGTTTTTAAACATGTTATTAACAAACTACTGTGAAAGGTGTATGAGTTTGTGCGTGTGTCTGCGTATGAGCATAATGTGCATCGTTACTAAATTACTGCTAATTTGTGGTCAATTCCTGTTCATTCTTGACTTTGTTCCAGTGGAAAGTGTCTCATTTTAAATGTTTAAAGAAAGGAAATCCTCAGCTGAACTTTACATAAAGTAAAGTTCACAACTGCTTTGCACACAAAAAAAAATGTCTAATGCTGCTAAGCCCTCGCTGCAAGGTTGTGCGCTATTGTGTTTTCTTTGCACGTTATTCATCTTACCTAAGAAGCAGCTCTTTGGGGAGCTTCTTGTTAATGGGGGCTTCATCGCTGTTTGAGAACACCTGCACACAACAAACACAACAGCAGCGTTATGTTAAGCTGACGCAGCCAAACACACAAACACACACACACGCGCGCGCGCACACACAAAATCATCCTCACCGAATACGCCGGCAACAGCAAGTTAGAGTGTGTGGAATACAAATGTGATTCTTGCACGCTGCTGCGCTATCATTGGCTCGCACTTCTTACAAGCTTAGTAATAATTGCTTCATCCAGGTCTGCTTATCTCATTTAGTCTGCTTGCTTGCTGCACGTCTGGCCATCTGCTGAGCATCACACACACACACACACACACACGCGCGCACAAAAAGCCAGACCTCTACGTGTGCAGAACATTCTAGATCAGGTGGGCTTGCGTTCAGCCGTGAATTTCAACGACGCCGGCGACAACACTCCTCAAAGAGGAGATGAGCGTGTGAGGGGTGATGACTCCCTGCCGCTTCGCACCGGCGCTAAAATGTATAAACACAGCCAGACGAGGAAGGAGAAACAAAAACAAGCTACACATGTCCCGCCGCGTCACATGCAATAGATGAACTCCATACGGTCGTGCGAAAAAACACAACTCTTCCACTGCAGGAGCGCTGCACACAAAAGGGGTAAAAATGCGTCAGAACGTGCACCCCTACCGTGTTGCCTGTGCTATTACTTTTACGACAAACACACCACAAGGCGGCGCTGTTATTAAACCCCGTAAGTCTGATTGAAATTTCTCACACAGCTCAATCAGCTTGTTTCGCTTTGGACTACAATCTATTTGTAGTGGTGGTGAGTTGGTTGAAAAACATGGCCGCCATCAAGCACGATGTGGGCAACTAATTGTCCATAAGTCATTGAGCGTTGATGATCACACTTTGAGGATACCAAGGAATTGGCCATAACCTGCTTTGTTGTTTTCTTCTGTTTTCAGTAGATAACCATACAATCTGTGCTCGACCAGTCGTGCACTCCAGCTGCTTGTCAATGTGGCCTCCACTTCTCGAGCGCCGTGGATTGAATAAAGTGAAAGTAAATTGACCGTAATTGGACCGCAGAGGAGTGAGGAGGAGTCCGGCGGGCAGATAAGTGGCCACCAAATGTCTCCTCAAAGCCAGGACTAAATTTAAACCTGATAACGTAACCTTTAACCCCCCTGTCCAACAACACACAGGGATTGGAGCCATTAAAAAAAAGCTTTGGCGAAGAATATTAACTTTCATAAGGTCATAAAATTGGTGATAGTTGATTTCACTGCTAATTAATCAGGCAGTGACGATTTTAACTGAGCACTCATTTGCATTTATTTCAATATAAAAACAAATTGCAATCTTCTCTTTTTATATGGTGATACAAGAGCAAACATTTGCACATATTGTCAGTTACTGACACACTTAATGATGCATAGAATGTGAAAAATGACTGGACCACACTGTGGTATTTAAAAAGGACCTACCGTAAATCACGGTGTGTAAACTGCACCCGTGTATTAACCGCACCCCCATTTTCAGGCTCACGGTGGGGAAAAAAAAAAATTTTGTTCATAAATGCTTGCCAACTCTTTCATCTCAAATCAACATGCGTAAAGGTACTAAGCAATTTCAAAAAGAAGAAGAAAGGAGAAATCTGCCATCCATCAATTCATCTGCAATGGAATTCATGTAAGAAAAGTTTGCCGTCAACTTGCCAATGATGTCCGCTCGCCAACGCCGGATGACTGACTCGTCCACGCCACGCTGCCGTCCTGCTGCCCGGTTCCCAAACTCTTCTGCATACCAGCAGACGGAAAATTTTAACGCTGCGGTGAAAGATCGTCGTGGCATTTTGAGAGGGTACAGGCCCGGTCACACCGCCCGAACTTTGCTGTAGCGTACCTTGAACGGGAGGAAGAGGGGGCCGAATTTCGACAACGCTCGTCACCGCGCACAAAATGGGAAAAGAAAATGAAAACACGGGTGTTGTCCTAGCGGTGCACCGCTGAAGCCGGCGTTGCTTTAGCCTTGATTTAACGGTAGCGAGTGTTGGTTTAGCGGTGACGCGAGTGGTGATAGAGCGGCGTTCTGCGCATGCGGATCAGTTATCCATGTATTGTACATAACACATAACGCTGCATTGCTTCAGTGTGAATTTGAATAAACGCCAACGTTGTATTGTATTTTACATCATCTGCAATGTTTTAATGGAAACTTAGGTTAGCTTCAGTGCATATAGAGATCGTTTCACTGTGTGAAAATAAAGACAGCCGTCGGATAAGTTAGAAAGAAATTGCATACACAAGCATTTTCAGCAACTGTACAGCAGAGGGCGCTAAAGTCAAAGCAACTGTCTGACCCACAGACAGCTATTCTAAAATGGGCTTCTGGTCAATTTCTCCCCGTACCGAGTTTGGTCACAGACCTGTCATCGAGTTTAACTCGCACCACGATTTTTTGCTTCTTACCGTTGGAAAAAAAGTGCGGTTCATACACCGTGATTTACGGTACTGGAAAAAAAAAGATCCACAAAATGACAGGGCCACATTGTGGTGTTAAAAAAACCTGCAAAAATGCTAGTCAAAGATCCTCTATACAGGAGGGCTCTGCTGTTTTCCAAGACCTACCTGGAAAACACTAGTCAAAGATCCTTGATTTGACAGGAGCACATTGTGGTACTAAAACCTGCAAAAATGCTAGTCAAAGATGCTCTATATCCCAAAGTGGGGTACGCCAATTGTCTTTGGGGGTTTGTGAATAAAAATGAAAAACAATTACCGCCTAACACAATTACGAGGTCACTTGAACGCATCATAGCACAGAGCGCACGGTCATAGCAGAAAGAAGAAAGGAGAAACGAGGTGAAGTTCTTCATTGCTCTGTGTGAGTTATATGACTAAGTAAGTTAGATGATTAAGTTGTGTATTAAGAGTGTTTCATCTTGAAGGTTTAACTTATATTGGTGTTCCAATCCCCGCGCTGCTGTTTTTAAGGACATCCTGCAAAAATGCTAGTCAAAGATCACCTATAAAACAGGAGCACTCTGCTGCTTTTAAGGACCTACTTCAAAAACGCAAGTCAAAGATCCTCTATGTGACGGGGGCTCAGCTGTTTTTAAGGCCCACCTGCAAAAACACTGGTCAAAGATCGTCCATATTACAGGAGCGCTTTGCTCTTTTTAAAGACTTACTGCAAAAACGCTGGTCAAAGATCCTCTATGTGCCAGGACTGCTCTGCTGTTTTTAAGGACAATCTGCAAACATAGTAGTCAAAGATCATCTATAAAACAGGAGCGCTCTGCTGTTTTTAAGGATCTACTGCAAAAACACTACTTAAAGATCCACTAAATGACAGGACCACATTGCCGTACTTTAGGATCTACTGCAAAAACACTAATCAAAGATCCTCTATTACAACAGGAGCGCTTTGCTATTTTTAAGGACCAACTGCAAAAACGGTAGTCAAAGATCCTTTATACAACAGGAGCGCTTTGCTATTTTTAAGGACCAACTGCAAAAATGCTAGTCAAAGATCCTCTATCCAACAGGAGCGCTTTGCTATTTTAAGGACCAACTGCAAAAACGCTAGTCAAAGATCCTCTATACAACAGGAGCGCTTTGCTATTTTTAAGGACCAACTGCAAAAACGCTAGTCAAAGATCCTCTATAAACAGGAGCACTTTGCTGTTTTTGAGGACCTACAACAAAAATGCTAGTCAAAGATTATCTACATGACAGGAGGGCTCTGCTGTTTTTAAGGATCTACTGCAATAACACCGGCCAAAGATCCTCTACGTGACAGGAGAGTGATGCTCTTTTTAAGCCCACTGCTTTTAAAAAGTAACAGGAAACAACTGCAATCATCAAAAGGGTTTCCGTTGCAGGTGTGCGTCACACGACATCCCGTCCAATTTTACGCTTTCTTTAAAAAGATATGGCTCCAGCGCCGTGGCGCTCCGCTTCCTTGCGCCAGCCGAGCGACATTCCCAAGCAGGGAGTTCCTCTGTGCTGTCACGCTCCCTTTTTATTTCCTCGACAGTGCGCCCACTGCCTGCACGCTTAAACGCCATCATAAAGCCCTCATCCCAGGTGGTCCGCCCACCTTCTCCAGGATTGGGCTGGCAACATGCATGTGAAGGTCAAGCACACTGATCACTCTTGTAAGAATCTGAGCAATGCTCAAGGTGGAATCCAGTGGCAATCAATGTGTACAGATGACAGCAAGACTGGAATGTTACAAATAAAGGCATAGGGTTAGCATCGCAACAGGATGATGCAGTGCAGCGTAGCAACAATACAATAATAAACATAGCTACTAAACCATTTAGTGAGCAGCTGTCTGCCATACAAGGTACAAATTGATGATTGGCTCGTCAATTTTATATAACAGCATGTGTCCAAATGCATCGTCTGTGTATAAACTTTGTAAGATCATGCCAAAATGTCTGCTATGTTGGCTCTTCTAATCAAAAATGTGCATTGTGTATTCGTGCAGTTTGTGTTGACAGCACAACTCAATGTGCTGCCCACCTCCAAAGACAGATGCATCCTGATGCTTTGCCTCTAATCTACAGAGTGTTTATTATGTCATACAGGTTGTCCCCACCGCTCATAAAGGTTAGATTTGGTCATGTGACACAATTAGCATTTGTCAACAACACACCATGTTAGTGCTGCAGTGTCAGACATTGTTAAATCTTGCAAGATTTGCCTTAACGGTCATCCTATGAGGTTAAATGTCCGTTCTGTGTGTGTGTGTGTGTGTGTGTGTGTGTGTGTGTGAGAGAGAGAGAGAGAGACAGAGAGGGAGGGAGGGAGATCCAAATGCAGCTTGTGTTGACAGTACAACTCTCTATATGCAGCCCACCTCCGCCCTCCCCACTGGGAGCCGGTCACCTGAGGCGACCGTGGCCGCCAGCCTGGGCCCTCCTGTCCCGCTGTCCTGACCTGCATGTTGTCGGAACCCTAAATAAAGAACTGAATCCCAGGGTACACATATTATACATAAAACATATGTGTACAAACACTCTCAGAGACCCGCCTACGAACACCCAGTGCGTCGCTTATGCAAGCCCCACTCCTCCCACGTCTGGCCGCCGAGAAGCGATCAGTTCGGCGACTGTCCTACCTCGAAGCGGCCCTTAGTGATGCCGTTCATGTCTGCGGCGTCCCTGCTAGCGAGCCGCGTCGACGCCAGCCGAGCCGCTCGGCGCAGCTGTCTCTGTCGCCGTTTTATTTTCGCTTCGGTTTAGGCGGTGGTGGCGGTGTTGCGGGAGCCGAGCAGTGCCGAGTCGAGCCGAGCCAGGGTCCTCCTCCGCCTCGTCTCCTTCTCCTCCTGCCAGACGCTATCGAGGCTCCCGTCGCCCGGGCGCTGTGCGAGGGCGCTGTGGGTGCTCCTTGGACGCCGTGAACGTAGCTCTTGTCGCAGGCCGGCGGCTCCCCAGCTCGCCGTCTCATCGCAGGACTAACAAAACAACAATAATAACATGGACGCTCTGTCGTGTGACTTCACTTCCGCCTCCACCGTCCACATCGTGACGGTGAAGATGAGTTTTAAAAGGCGAACTTCCCTCTTTATCTGAACATAAAAAGACACAAAACGGAACCCGAGTGTTAACCACCACAAAGCGTCCTCTTCTTTTCTCACTCGTCAGGAGAATGAAACCATAAAGCCCGTCGACGTTTTTTCTGTTTACTTGCAGTCCAGGAAGAAGGAGGCGGGGCGTATAGACGTCATCGCAGAGGGACAATCCCGCGTGGTGGATTTGTTTTGATTACTGTATTTCGTCTTTACCGAGTTCCACTCTCAAAAACTACATTTCATATTTTTCTTACCAATTTCTACTCTTGGTTTATGCATCCCTTCTTGTCTTCCAATTTTTATCGTATAATTGTATATTTTGTCTTCTCTTTACCAATGTCTACCCTGCATTGATTGCTATATTTCGTCAGTTCTTTACCAACGCTTGATTTCAGCTTTTCTTTTTTTTTGTTGAGGAATTTCTACAATTGATTGCTACATCTCGTCTTCTCTTTACCAACTTCTACTAGTGATGTGTGGATCAATACTGAAATATCGATACTTCCGATACCAGCTCTTCGGAGCAGCCTCAAGAAGAAGGATGCCACACGCCTGGGCAAACTGGTGAGGAAGGTAGGCTCTGTCATTGGCACTGAGCTGGACAGCCTGACATCTGTGGCAGAGCAAAGGACACTGAGGAGGCTCCTCATCCAATGCACAGCATCATCTCCCGACAGAAGGGCCGTTTCAGTGGCGGATTACTATCACTGCAACAGAGCAGATCATTCCTCCCTCATGCCATGGGGCTTTTCAACACAACAGAGGGGGACCGATAAAACACACACAGGACTGGACTTATTCAATTATTATGTATTGTTATTATTATTCATGATGTATTATTGCACTGCAACTTTTACATGATCGGTCCCATATTTATTTATTTGTTTATTCTTAGTAAATTTTCTATCTTGTCTCTCATGTCCTGCCTTGGTTGTTTCATATTATTTTGATTTAAGTGATGAAGTTCATTATGACATTTTTGCAGAGCTGCTGGAAATGTACATTTCTCTTGGAGGTCAATAAAGTATCTTTGTGCGCTAAAATCGATTCTCAAATTTGATACTTCAGTCATTTGAGGTAATGTTTGTCTGAAACGTACTGTATATCTGTTGAAACGATGACCGATCGTAAATGGAGCAATGTGTGAGTTGTGAATAAAGTTTTCATTCTTGTTCTTAATAATCTTAATAATTGTTCTTAATAATTAATCATTTATTTTAATGATTTTATTATTTGCGTTACTTTATTTTTTATTGTTTAAAATACCATTTTCACATGTTTTATATGATTTTGTCCTGTTTTTTCTGCTGTTGTATATTAGCTTGTCTGTTTTGGAAATCACCCCACAACCTAAATGTACTTCAGTGTTTAAATGAAATAAATGATTTATTTATTTAATAAAAATAATAATTTAATGTGTTGTATTTTTAATTCTGAATCTATGATGTGAAATACACTAGGTCCCCAACTTACGAACACCCGACTAGCGAAAATTCGCGGATACGAACACAAGCCGACTGGTCTATATTTTATTTTATTTTGCCTTGTACTTGTACTAGCCTCCATCAGTATTTCTACTGCTACTGTACATGCTTGACCAGTAGAGGGCACTGTGACACTGCTAATGGGACCAACAGAGGAAGAGTTAGACGCTAGGGAGATAAAGCTAAATGGAAAGCTAAATTCTACAACCCGGACAGAGCGTGTGATTAAAGTTTATGAAGAGTTAATAGGCCTGCTTAATTCTACACCACCCACAGAACACTACCTCTTTTAGAAGAGTCTAACCACGACGACCATTTGTCCTTTTTTTCAATAACTCCTCCTCCAACTCCACCACAACAACGTATGCTCGACCACTCCTCTTCAAAGGTAAATAACATTTATCATTACGTATTATTATATCATTTTTATTGTTTTTTTCATTAATTATCCTGGTTTAATATTATTACTGCATCCAAACTCATATTTACATACATACACATATACTGTATATGTATACACGTACATGTAGTACCTATATCATTGCTAATATTACCTTTTCCACTACTTAAGAACAATTCGACATAAGAACGGTCGTCTGGAACCAATTGTGGTCGTAAGTTGCGGACCGAGTGTATATTCATTCATTCATTAAAATTTACAAGACACATTAGGTGAATTTGCAGTATTGGTATTGGATCAGTATGGCAACCTAAATTTTGTCCTTTCTTAGCTCCCTAAAGCTAATTATAACATCCATCCATTTTCTATGCCGCTTCTCCTCACTAGGGTCGCGGGGGCATGCTGGAGCCTATCCCAGTTTTTTGGGCAACAGGTCGCCAGTCTGGTGGCCAGCCAATGGCAGGGCACATACAGACAAACAACCAATCACACTCACATTCATACCTATGGACAATTTAGAGTCTCCAATGAAGCTAACATGCATGTTTTTGGAATGTGGGAGGAAACCGGAGTACCCGGAGAAAACCCACGCACGCACGGGGAGAACATGCAAACTCCACACAGAAATGCCCAAGGGAGAATCAAACCAGGTCTTCCCGATCTCCAGACTGTTCCTGTGTGGCCAACATGCTAGACCACTAGACGACCGTGCGGCCCTAATTATAACATATTATAATATATATAACATAAAGCTAATTCTAATATATAAAAAAAACCTCTTCCCTCACCCACCCCCCCATCTCCCCTGGTAGGGTGGGTGGCTGTTCATCTCAAGCTGGAGTCCTCTACCAGAGGCCTGGGAGCTTAAGGGTCCTGCGCAGTATCTTAGCGCTTCTGGACGCTCTTCTGGACGGAGATGTCTGATGTTTCTCCAGGTATCTGCTGGAGCCACTTCTCCAGTGTGGGGGACACGGCCCCCAGTGCTCTTATGGCCACGGGCACCACTGTTGCATTCACCTTCGAGGCTCTCTCCAGGTCTTCCTTGGTATTTCTCTCATTTCTCGTGTTCCTTTTTCCTGATATTGCCATCATTAGGGATGGCTACATCCATCACAATGGCTGTCCTCTGCTTATCCATGATCATGATGTCCGGTTGGTTGGCCCATCCATCTTATCGGTCTGTATTCGGAGGTCCCACAGGATCTTAGCCCTCTCATTTTCAACCACCTTGGGAGGTGTTTCCCATTGTGTATAAATATACAGTATATGTACATACAGTAGCTCACAAAAGTTGAGTACACCCCTTGCATTTCTGCAAATATTTTATTCTTTTCATGAGTCAATGCTGAAGAAATGACACTTTGATATCTAAATAATTAACTATATCAATTTACTGTCCCCTTAAAATAAGTGAACACGCAGCCAATAACGTCTAAAACACTGGCGACAAAAGTGAGTACACGCCTAAGTGAAAATTGGACCCAAGGAGCCATTTTTTTCCCTTGGTGTCATGTGCCTCATTAATGTTACAGGGTGTCAGGGGTGAATGGGAGGTGTGTTAAATTTGGTGTCGCACACACCTTTAAGTTCAACATGGCGCTTTGTGGCAAAGAACTGTACAATATAATACTGTAGAATATAAAAAGAGCTTCTTTGCACAACTGACATGGCAGCATTTTGCAAGGGCATCCAGCAGGGGGCAGCATGACCATGACTACATATTTACTGCCTTCCCTTGATGACCCTAAAAAGCATGTGACAAGTCCTCAAGAGTCACAAGAGTGCTATAAAATGTCCGGTTTCCTATTTTGAGCACCACATAGGTGCCAAACATATTGTCCAGTTGACCATTTGCTGAGGTCTTCGCGGTGCGTTTGGGTGACACTTTTGGGGCTCAAAGATGCGGCTTTCACACGTCCATATTTGTCCCAACCACATCCACCCGACCACTTTAAGGTTTCATGGGGGCGTTAGCGTGGAAACCAAGCCCCACTTCCTACCTTGCTACCCGCGTCGCTGTATAGTGACCTTCCTCTGAGTCAATCACACACCCGGACACCACCTCGGGCCGCTTTTGTGGTCGACATTGCAGAGTGTGTGAGATTACACACGTGTGTGATGTTTTAGTGTGCATAAGACGAGCAACACCCTTCAACAAAGCTCATGCTGCAAACATCATTCTCACCCGCCTCACCGAAATCCTGGGGGTGTGAATCACAGTCTGTCCCCTCTTCCAGATGCTCCCCAAATGACTCAATGCAACACGGAGCTCCTTATACAAAATAAATATTCCATGTGTAACAGGGGAAAATACTTGTGCCGGTGTGGAACCTGAACGCACCACCGCTACATGCATGGAACCTTATCTTCCCTCTGCACCATCGCAGAACAATGGCCGCCATCAACGCTATGGTCACATGTGGTTATCTCTGCTTCCATATAGGAACACATACACACACACACACACACACACACACACACACACACACACACACACACACACACTCCAGCACACACACACCCAGAGGAGGAAGCAGAGGTTTGATCAGTGCAAAGTGGACATCTTAATTAAGCTTATTCTCAAAAGGATAAGCTTCATTTGATGCCAACCAATGAAGACACGTCTTCATTTGGCTGTGATATTTGCTTATAGTGGGTTTGGATAATTACTAACATGATTTATGGTGGCCAATAAGCAAACGAGAACAATGCATCATTAAACATTGCAGTATATCATATAGCATTACTGAAATATCTGGCCAGTCATACTAATTTTGCAAAAAGTGAAAAAGTTGTGTGAAAAAAGAAAATAATAAAAGAGAACAAATGCTATCAAATTATATTAAATAAATATTTGTTTTCATACATTTTTGCACTATTTTTCCTACAATGTCATACAGTGTCATACAATGTTTATATTCAAAGATTTTAATGCCAATAATTATGTGCGTGTGTGTGTGGGGGGGGGGGGGGGGGGGATGATAGAAATGTATAATATAAACATGTCATTAATTTTAAAAATAAATATTTTTGCTCTTGTGTTCATTGAAGTAAAAATGTTCTAACAATATAATATAAAGTAACAATTATACAGATCAGTCTAATGATTTGTCACTGTGCAGAAATATGCCAGTAATACAAATAAGTGTAGTGTGGGTGTAAAAAAATATAAAAATACATAAATTGAATAATTTTACCCAAATATATATTTTTAAATATTAGGAAAATAAATACAATTTTAATTAAAACAGAGGTGTCCAAAGTGTGGCACTGAAGCCAATGGGGTGGCCGGAGAGTGACCAGGGGTGGCCATGGCCACCACCGGCCACCCCGTAGTTCTGCCACTGCTTTTGGAGTGTCTATTGGAGCAATTAATAGCTGAGCAGTGTTTCAAGGACATGTTAACAATGCATAGTTTCTGGATTCTGCTCCCCATCATGGCGGCCAAACCCGCGCAGGGCATAATACGGAAGTGGATGCCGATCGCCACTCCTGTTTTAACGCTAGACTCCTTGGTTTACATGCCCACCCGTGGCGCTACAGAGCGCTTCCAACATGAACAGATTTATGTGCTGAATCACGCTTCAGAATTTAAGTCAAAGTCAATATAGTGATAAAACTTGACCGGAACCGACCAAACTAATCATTAAAAAAATACGTACCGCTTGCAGTTCATGGAAGACGCGGTTTTATTGACAACCACTTTCACAAAATAGGCAGCTCTCTTCTGTTGTGTGCTGCAGTGAAACGGCGGTTAGGCTGAAGTAACGTTGTGCACGTTTGTCAAAATTTTCCCCCAGCTGTGGGGGTGGCCACTGGGGCGACAAAGGGTGGTAACGGCCACCCCTGGCCACCCTGTAGCTCCGCCACTGCAACCCGTGACTTGTTTATTTTTGGTGGCCCGTTGTAGAAATCAATTTAGACAGTAAAAAAACTGTGAAAATGTGGCAAAAAGGCACAATGTTCAGAAAAAAGTTGAAATGTTGATAATAATTATTAACTGCACTAAGCGTCGGCTTTAAATATATGCAAATGTATTTTTTTAGCCTTTTTATAAAATAAAAAAATATATACAGTATATAAATATCAAAGTGGTCCCCTGCATCCTTTGATTTTTCTGTATGCAGCACTTGGTGGGAGAAGTTTGGACACCCTTGCCAGTGTCTAATGAAGGAGGCACTTTAAAATAAACACTGCACATGTGCATTTCATGGTATTGATTTCTTTAATAGAGCTATAGTCAAGCTATACAGTGGTCCCTCGTTTATCGCGGTTAATTGGTTCCAAACCCGACCGCGATAAGCAAAGTATGATTCAAAATGGAATATTTTCGTAGTTAGAGCATAGAAACCCCGTTTATGACTTTCTAAATACGTGTTTTAACATTATTAAAGGCCTGTACACATGAAATAACACCCCTAAAGTCACTGCTACACTCCTATTAATCTTTGTTTACATCACATTTCGCAGGCTACGGGGTCACTGCAGGGACATAACAGACGGCTGCCCCTAGCATCCTGTCTGGTGGCCACACTTCATGTGGATTGAGATCATCTTTGGGGGAGAGATGTCAGGATGATAGGTGATGGCACAAACCTCCTCTGTTTAAAGAGGGTCTTTCCAGTTGGAAAATGTCTTCTTTCGCACCTCTGTGCTTGAAGGAGCTGCTTTTCTACGTTGTGCCATGTGTTAGTATTAGGGTTGCTTAGTCTCTCCAACGTAGAGGCCATTGCACTCCTCACTACACTGCACTGCAACAACATTGTTGAGTTTGCTTGTCTGGATTTTGTCTTTGGGGTGAAGCAGCTTTTGTCTGAGGGTGTTGGTGGGGTTGGAAATTATTCGGTATCGAAGGAGAAAACGTGTAGTTTGGATTTCATATCTTTAGTGACAGCAGTTCTTTGCTTACGCACCTCGTACAAAGTGTCTACGGGGTGAGCAGGAATGTCTTGCTAAAGGGTGCTTCTGCACGCAGCAACCTCCCTCTTTTCCGGTAATAATATTCCAGTCCAGGAGGAGGAAGAGGAGGAGGGATTGAGCGGCCTCCTCCTCCTCCTCCCACCGGGATTTGAAGCCGTGACGCGTTGGACTCACGGCAACATGCAACTTTTCACACCGGCTCTCCATCTGCTGGACAGGGTGACTATTTGATGGCATGGACGCGTCCCGCTTCCTTTGCATCATCATCATCATCATCATCATCATCATCATCATCACCACCACCAGCATCATCACTCCGCCCCACACAGTCTCACCTCTGCAGCCTCTGGAGGAACGTCTCGAGCTTCTGAAGCCTGAGAGAATCACTTCCAGGATCCGACTCTCACTTTGGACGCTTTCTTTTAGGAACTTGTGACAAAGGCAACATTTACTGAGGGTGCAAGAAGGATGCTGGGCTTCTTTGGATGCTTTTCTTGCCTTTTTGTGGCTTCTGTTGTACATGCGGATGGTGAGCACATTCACTTTTATCAGCAAAATGTCACAAATGATGGCAGAAGCCAGCTTAAATAGCTTTTAACTGAAGATTGACATGCATTCTAACATCCTTTCATTGTCTGCATTTCCTTGAAAAAAACAAACATCTTATGCACACTCTTGTCTTTTAACGAATATATGTGCTTATATTGATATGAAGACCAGTGTAGTAACTCTTTTGTGTGTTTGCGCACCATTAATGACGTGTAAATAAGCTGTTAATTGCCTGAATAGCTTGATGCAATGCAGTAAATGGCATCTAATGAACACATTAACAACAATTCGCTTAAATTAAGTGTCTTTTTAGGGATTTTGGATGATAATTTGCAGTTAAACGTGTGTTCGAGAGGCAAATTTGGGCACTTACATCAGTTTAGTGTAGGTTTAAAAATGTTTTTTTAAAATGTTTTTTTTTTTTACATTTGGGAATTTAATGGTTTTTAAAAGTAAGTAATTGTTTGTATTTACTCAATTTATTATTCATCATTTTTTTATCATCATTTTATTGAAAAAAAGATGTAATGTTTTGAATGTGAGGCATTTAGGAATATTTAGACAATTTTTTCAATAGAAATGTTATTTAGGAAATATTTGTAAAAAAAAAAAAATGTATTAATTAAACTACTTCCTAAATTAATTTGGATTAAAATTGTAATAAAATTAAGTTATTTTTATTTAAAAAAAAACATGTTTAACATTTGGGATGTGAGGCATTTGTGCATTTAATGTTTTAAAATGTAAATCATTTGATTTATTTAATTATTTATAATGTATTACATTTTATAATAATTAAAAAAATAAAATAAATGTATTATGTATTATTTATGAACCTTCAAAATTAATTTGACTAAAAATTAAATTAATTAAATGAAATTAATTTATTTTTAATTACATTTTTTTTACATTTATGATGTGAAACATTTGGGAATTTAGTGTTTTTAAAAGGTGAATCATTTGTTTATTTAATTAATCATTTAATTATTTTCATGATTTAAATCTCTCACCTGTCAGGATTGTTGTGGGTGATTTTTATTATAATGCTCTCGATTAAAAAGTTAAATAAGTAAATAAAATGTATTTTTTATCACTCTCTTTTCCTGGAGGCCGAGTGTTTGTGGTGGAGCTCAGCAATTCCTCCAGTTTTCTGGGTTTCCGGGAGGCCGAGCAGGCGTGCGCCTCTCAGCAGGCCCGCTTGGCGTCGGCGGCCGAGCTCCGCCACGCAGTCATGGAGTGCTTCTTTTCGCTGTGCACCCGAGGGTGGCTGCACGGTGGCACCGTGGGGTAAGAACGCCAGCCAAACACACACACACACGCACACACACACCTTGTTCTGTGGAAAGGAGAGCCAAGTTAGCAGGCTTCCAGGGAAGTCAAAGGTCGTGTGTGCGTGTGTGGGTGTGATGAATGAAGGTGAAAGGACGCAAAGGTGGCCGTTAGAAAGAGGACAAACGTAACAAAGCGGTAAAGGGAAGAAAAAAGGAGCGAGGAAGGCAGGGAGAAAAGGCTCCTCTGTTCCTTCCCAGTGGGGGTGGGGGGATTCTGAGGCGGGGTGTCATGTCGACCAGCTCCTCCATCACCGCAGGAACGTGACATGTCTTAGCATCACAAGCAGACTGCAGATGAACAAATTTCAATCATCTTCATCCCCTCATGAACCAATTACCAAATTATCATATTTTTAATAAGTAAATAAAATAGCTTATTGAAAGTGTGTTGTAGAGCGTTGAAAAGTCTTTTTAATGACGCGGCAGTTTGTGTTTGTGTGCGTGTGTGTGTGTGTGTGTGTAGCTTTAATGCTAATGAGCTGTGTTAGTCTCCCAGGAGTGCTATCATGTACTTCATCCACTTTTTACTTTGCACTTGTCTTGAATGACAGACGCCATACATCACAAACAACAGGGGTGCCCAAACTGTTTCCAGTGAGGGCCGCGTAGTGAAAAATGAACTGGACAAAAATGGACACTGGTATGCCAAAGTACCCTTGTATAAATGACAATAAAAAATACCGGCAGTACTTTCTCCCTTCTCTCTGGCAGTCTACGTATTTCGTGACAACTCAAATCACGGCGACAGTAGAAACAAATAACTTTGGTGGTGTTGAGAGAGCCATCCAGGGCTTTGAAGCTAAACTTGTCATTCAAAATACCCTTTTCTTTCTCCGTTTCTGCCCAATATTTGATCCTGCTCGTGGCTCCACATTCGCGGCTGCGTTTCCTCAAACTACGGTGTGGCCCAAGGTTCAAAACGGACATGCGCACGTTAATGGAGCGTCGAAAAAATAGTGCAGGACATTTCCGTAAACGTGTTGTGTTGTTAGTAACGCGTTAACTTTGACAGCGCTAATATACGGTACATATCCGATGTGCCGATATTGTCCAACTCTCAAGTTCCGATTCTGATATCAGCCAATACTGATACCGATATGTGTAACATCACATATTTCTTGTTGTGGAATGAACACATATCTGTTGTGAAGCTAATGGATATAGCATCAGCAATTAGCTTCTTGACGTGGCTGTAAACAACATTGTACAACTGTAAGCAAACATCTGAGAAATACACTCCTGATCAACATCTAAAGACCAGCTGAAAAATTGCTTGAATTTGCATTTTTCACATTTGGATCTTAATGAGGGTTTAAGTAGAGCTACAATATGCAAAAACAAGAAGCATTTTGAAAAAGTAATTTATCAAAATCAACAATTAAACTGAAATAGGCTGTTTATCAGCTGATCAAAAGTTTAAGACCACAGGCTATAAAAGCCAAAATCTGCTCAAAATGTTCATTTTCGGTCAGGCATTCACACTGTCATGCCCTCCTGATGGCTAAAGCTAAGAAGCTTTCTCTTTTTCAACGTGGTGGGATTGTGGAGCTGCATAAGCGAGGACTCTCGCAGCGTGCCATTGCTGCTGAGGTTGGGTGCAGGAAATCAGTCATTCTACCTTTTTAGAAAGATCCTGAGCATTATGGAACAAAAAAGTCAAGTGGTAGACCCAAAAAAATCACACCTGCGCTAAGCCGGAGGATCCGATTGGCTGTCCATCAAGACACAGGGCGGTCTTCCACGGTCTTGCAGCGCAATAACCATCAGACGGCATCTGAGGGAAAAGCCTTTAAAAAACCAAAAAGGAATTCAAAGACCTCGTCTCCTTCAACACCACAAAAGTGCCCGTTTAGACTTTGCCAGGCAGCATCAAACATGGGACATTGAAAGGTGGACAAAAGTTTTATTCTCTGATGAGAAAAAATGTAACCTTGACGGTCCAGATGGCTTCCAACGTTACTGGCATGACAAGGAGATCCCACCTGAGATGTTTTCTACCCGGCACAGTGGAGGGGGGGTCCATCATGGGTGCTTTTTCAGTCAGTGGAACACCGGAGCTTCAGGTGGTGCAGGGTCGTCAAACGGATGCAGATGTTGCAGCGGGCATCCCTCATGACTGAGGGCCCTCGTCTGTGTGGTAACAGCTGGGTTCTTCAACAGGACAACGCTGCAGTTCACAACGCTCGCTTGACCAAGGACTTCTTCAGGGAGAATAACATCACTCTTTTGGACCATCCTGCATGTTCCCCTCATTTAAATCCCATAGAGAACATTTGGGGATGGATGGCAAGGGAAGTTTATAAAAATGGCCATCAGTTCCAGACAGTTGATGCCCTTGGTGAAGCCATCTTCACCACTTGGAGCAATGTTCCCACGAGCCTCCTGGAAACACTCGCATCAAGCATGCCCAAAGCCCTTTTTGAAGAACGGTGGAGCTCCTCATTACTGAGTCCCACTGAGAACATTTTTTGTTCTGGTTTGGAGAGTTTTGTTATTTTTTGAGTGATGCTCTTAAACTTTTGATCAGCTGATAAACAGCCTATTTCAGCGAACTCCACAAGTTAGGTGAATCTGGCATCTTACGTGAAAGAAAAGGGCAGGTTATCCAGTGCAACACCCGCCATTATTTCCCAATTGATGGCTTTGGCCCTGGGAATTGGAAGTATTGAAGGAAGACGCCTTGGTTCCTCCCAGCTTAACCAACGCTTTGCAGTCATTGCAAATCACAAGTTTAATATCTGAAGGACACACCACAGACGTTAGTCAGGAGCGAGCTAGCTTGTTACTGCAGCCACTCACGGTTGTTTACATGCTACAGACACGGTTTGATGAGGTAATCATCTGCGTGCCAGAAAATGCGGGAGTCTATAGGCCTATATATAGCATTTTTTAAAATTGATTTCCATTACAGGAAAAAAAAACGGATCCCAATTTTGACCAATATTACATTTCTAAGATGATAATAATGGTGGGCCGATATTATCGGACATCCCTAATAAATATATATACTGTACACATATATATGTGTGTGTGTGAGTGTGTGTGTGTGTGTATACCGTATATTAGGGTTGTCAAAGTTAACTCTTTAATAACACGTTAATGGAAATGTCCTGCTCTATTTTTTTGATGATGATGATTAACGTGCGCATATCCGATGCTCCAGTCGATCAGCCACTGATCAGTATGGGCTGATTTTTTTGAAAAATCACGTGATCGGCATATGCTGATAAATGCTTCAACACCAATGACAAAAGCCGATCACCTGTGGCTAGTACTATTGCAGCCCACAGCGACCTTTGCTTGCAGTGTAGTGTCCTGCCCTAACTGACGTCTTGGGCAGCGTGCTCCTCCCACTTTCCTTCACAGTGCACAGGCGTGCCACAACAAAAACAATCATGTCAGCCGTGCAGACCTTAACTGCCAACACATGCCACGAAAACTATCTTGCGGGGGTAGCACGTTAAAAAGCTTTAATTTAATCCGCCATTTGAAGGACAAACACTTGACGGAGTACCATGTGGTGAGTTTTGGAGGCTCATCATCAAACTGCAGCTAACGACACTCGCTCGTATGTGTGTGACAGTCAGAAGGCTAAGCTAATAACCTGAAAAATAATTAAATTCATCGGACGACATGACCAGCCTTTCTCAACCATGTGACCGTTATCGGTATCAACCGATTTTATTCCTGGATGATCGTAACTGGAATTGGCAGCCAAGTTTTATACAATTAGTCTCCAAAACCTTTTTTTTAAAGATGTGTAGCAAAGCCTGCTTTTTTTACAAAGTGGTGGGGTGGGCGGGTCAATGGGGCGGGCTCATCCAACTAGGGGCAGTATCATGTCCACGAGGAAGGAAGGTTTTCTTTTTTGCTTTGTCTCTTAGTTGTCAGAGCTCCAGGCTACATTTTAAGTAGTGTAGTGAAGCCTAAGGAAGGTCGTTTCACTGCAACTTCAAAAGTGAGTGCCTCATTCTCTCATAAATAGAGCAAACAAGTGAGGGAGATGATAGATCAGCTCGGTTTTTACCGGCAACATTTGTTTTTGGAGATTTACCATCAACATTCACTAGCAACGGAGGATTATCGATGTTTTTTTTAGCTTGTCTAATAAACAAAGAGGGAGGAATATAGCGTCAATTATTCTCGATGATGGACGAAAGTTAGCACACGGCCTCAAAATGGCGTCCAGTGCGAGGGGTACGCCTCTTCCCGACAGCCCCGCCCAGCCGCCTTCCCAATCGGCTGGGATTGTTTCACACGTCCTCAACACGTTTCACAGCGTGTCACCCATCCATCTTGTCCTAGCCCTCCGGCTGTTTTCCACCCGTCCCTCATCTGCGTTTCTGTGGGATGTGAAAATGGAGGTGATGGAAAGGTTTCTGTGCCGTCACACAGAGAAACATTACCTCTCTTATTCTTTCTTCTCGGCTTTTCGTCGTGCCCTGGAAGGCTGAATTCCTCTCCTGCTGCGGCCATTTCCCAACGGGAGACATGCTGCTAAGTGCTAATAAGATTTAGACACCTACAGGAAGTGAAAATGGAAGAAACAAACTTATTTTTGCAGCGGTAACAGAAGTTTTTGTGTCTCTGTTACGGGTTTGATGGGCCTCTTCCATACCAAACTCATCCAAGCATGCCTTTTGCAGACCTTGCTCATGCCACATGGAACATGCAACAAACAATCATTGTGTTTGTCGACCGATTTGAATGTATTTAGAGCCTTCACAAACCAGGAAGTAGCCTGCTAGCGAACTCTAGACATTCCTGCTGCCTCAACATCTGTCTCTGACCTGTCAATCATGACTTGGCTGTTGCCAGGGCAACCAAACAACACGCGTTTGCTTAGCGAGGTGCACACACACACACACACACACACACTATGTGATTCCTGTGGAAAGTTGCTGCACATTGTCCTGCTTTTTTTGTTGTTGTCAGTGTTTTCACTTGGTGCCCACATTAGTGGTGCTGGCATGTCTACATTTTGCCCTTATAAGCTGATGTTGCTGCCACAGGAAGGCGTGCGTACGTACCCTGTGACTCACAAACGTTTCTCACACTCTCACGCCGCTGTGCCGCTCACATTCCTAACAATAACGCACATGAACCATGCTTGGAAACTTCTGATGCTACTTTTTCTTTCAGCACACTTCTTTGCATTGTCACCATCAGAGTGGAGTACATTTGGCTTTTGCTGGTGGTGAAACTTCATTCAAATCAACTTTTCATTTGAAACGAATCAAAGGCGGATATCAGAGGACAACACACTTGATTGGTTGGACACAATAGGAAGAGAGCGTGACTTGTTCATAATAACCTGAAGATGGTCTGCTGTTTTTAAGAACGTACTGGATTAAAAAAAACAACAACAAAAAAACATGACTCAAAGATCCTCAATACGACAGGAGTGCTCTGATGTTTTTAAGGACAAACTGCTAGAATGTCAGTCATAGATCCTCTATATGACAGGAGTGTTCTGCTGTTTTTTAGAACCTACTGCAAAAACACTGGTCAAGGATCCTCTATAAGACAGGACCACATTGCGGTACTCTAAAAACCTTCAAAAACACAAGTCAGTGATCCTCTACATAACAGCAGCACTTTGCTGTTTTTAGGACTTACTGCACAAACGTTGGTCAGAGATCCTCTAAATGACAGGACCACATTGTGGTATTTAAAAAGGACCGACTGCAAAAATGCTAGTGAAAGATCCTGTATATCGGTGGTCCCCAACCTTTTTTGACCCACGGACCGGCTTCGTACATTATAGCGATCAAATTTATCTTATCTCTGGAGTTTTTCCAGAGAGATGGAAAACATCAACATTACATGGCTGTTTGACGTGTGTGGTAAAAGGCAGTGTGCTAGCATGAATTAACTTGAGACAAATGTGCACATTAGCACTCAATAAGTCATCCTAACCTTTATGCATTCCCACATAGTATCAGCATTTGACACCAAATATGAGGTGAAAGAAAAATGGTAAAAATACAGTAGTAGTCTATTTGTGCGGCGAGAGAAAGTTAGCACACGCACAATGGACATGCGTCAAGTGAGACGAATGTAACAGAGAATCCGGCCACTTTTCAAAATAAAACATCATGGAAATTGTTTTTTCTGTCCGTGTGGCCCGGTACCAAATGACGCAGGGGTTGGGGATCACTGCTCTATATGAAAGGAGGGCTATGCTGTTTTAAACATGTAATGCAAAAACAAAATGCAAGTCAAAGATCCTGTGACAAGAGTGCTCTGCTGTTTTTAAGAACCAAGTCCAAAAAAACACTCTTCAAAGATCCCCTGTATGATAGTGGGCACGCTGCTGTTTTCAAGTACCTACTGCAAAAAAAAGAAAAAATTCTAGTCAAAGGTTCTCTGTATGGCAGGAGCACTCTGCTGTTTTTAAGAACCTACTGTCAAATAATAATTTTTAAAAACGCAACTCAAAAACCCTCTATACGACAGGAGTGGTCTGCTGTTTTTTAGAATCAACTGCAAAAAACAGTTATTAAAAGGTTCTCTATATGACAGGGGCGTTCTGCTGTTTTTTTAGAACCGACTGCAAAAACACCAGTCAAAGATCCTCTATATGACAGGAGTGCTCTGCTGTTGTGAGAACCTACTACAAAAAAAACCTCTAGTCAAAGTGCCTATGACAGGAGTGTGATGCTGTTTTTAAGAAACTACTGCAAAAAACACTCATCAAAGATCCTTTATGTGACAGGGGCATACTGCTGTTTTTTAGAACCTACTGCAAAACTAGTCAAACAACACTAGTCAAAAATCTTTTATATGACAGGTGTACTCTGCTGTTTTACTACTACTACTGCAAAAAAACCCTCAGATTTTCGATATGACAGGGGCACGCTGCTGTTTTCAAGGACCTACTGCAAAACCCCCCCACAAACGCTAGTCCTCTGCTATTTTTAAGATAATAATAATAATTTTAAAAAAAATTAAAAAGAAAAACAACTCAAAGATCCTCTATATGAGAGGAGTGCTCTGCTGTTTTTTTTTACAGCCTACTGCCAGTCAAAGATTCTTTCTCTGACAGGGGCACGCTACTGCTGTCAATAACCTGCTACAAAAAAAACAAACAACAACAACAAAAAAAAACGCTAGTCAAAGATCCTCTATTCGAGCACAGAGCACTTGCGGGTCGGCTTGCTGTCAGTCCCACGGGCCACCAGTTGAATATGGCTGCAGTGTGGGATGCTGAGTGATATTTTCCATGCGTGTTGGGCTGCATGGGAAGCAGGAATACGATAAAGAGTTGCCACGTCTGCTTCTGATACACTGCAACAATATTTGAACAAGGAGCTACAAAATAAACGCCAGGTGGACGTCGGGTGCTCTTTGCTACATGAACTACAACAGCACAGCTTCTGAAACCAGTTGAGAACTCCTCATCTATTGGGCAGTGATGAACCAGCCCTTTTGAATTCTGCCTAGCAACAAGCAACCAGGCACCAACGTACCAGAAAAACAATACAAAAGGGAGAAAATGTGTCCAAACGTGCACCCATACTGCATTGCCTACTCTACATCAATCATCACAAAATTTGGTACACACCTTTAGGGGACTGACAAGCATGTGCGTGTAAAATGTGAACAAGAATGGTTGAAAAAACATGGTCAACATCAAGCACAACGCGGGTGGGATTTAGCAACTAATTGTCCATAAGTCATGGAGCATTTGTCTAATGATGATAAACCTTTGATGATATCTGTGACATGTATGCTAACATGTCTTATTAAGCATTTTCAACAGTCATTTTCTACAGTCATGTGAAATACACAGTATATGACTATAATCATACTGTATATTTATGTGATCTCCCTATAGGACCACTGTGTGTAATTACGTGGGTGGCTCGCTGAAAGCCGTGGACGTCAGAACGGAAAACGCAACAGGCGACTCGACGCAAGTGAATGGCTTCTGTATCAAAGACAAGGGTCAGCAAACATACACATAATTTAAAAAGATCAGCATGTTGTGGCTACGAAAAGCTGCTGCTCAAAATACTGAGATACTCGCGTTGTTTTGACACAAGCTTGTCTGTTTTTGTTGCCCAACAGGCGTGCCGTGCGGCGACCCTCCGTCTTTCCCGAACACCCGTCTGCAGGGTCACAGCGGCTTCGAGCTGGGTGACGAGTTGCTGTACGCGTGCGTGCCGGGCTACGTCATGCCCAACGGCCACAGTGCCTTCAGTCTGCTGTGCGATAGCTGCGGGGAGTGGTACGGACTGGTGCAGATGTGTGTCAAAGGTACAAAGTGGGAGCCTTTTTTTTAAGGGTGGGGGACGTTATGACCCGAACTGGAGGTTAACTTCCTGGCTTGTTAGCACCGAGTCTTCACTGGTCTTTGCAAAACAATGTCTCGCTTGTGAGTTGGGACCAAAATGGCCGCAGTGGCACCCGGGTGCAACATGCCATCATGTAGCCCAATTTGCGGAGAAGGTAGAAGGGCGCAAGGAGTTGTCTGAAGGCCAAAGCCTGTCCACGTGCGCGGGTAGCTCACAGATGGTAGTCATGGTTGTGTTCCAAAGCGGGCTTCTTGGGAACCGAATGATCCAACTAGTAACATATAGATCTAGAGGACACTTGATTATTACCGCTACGAACACAGAAGAACCTGTGTAATACGTTGGTTCAAACCAGGTGTGAACCAGGGTCTGCAGAATGAGAGACCAGCGGGACAGCCATCGAGCAAAATCAAGTGATTCGTAAAATGTCTGGGAGTGATGTTTACCAACCTAGCGTAGCCACAATGGCTGGCACTTACTTGACAATGTACCCCCAAAAATGACCCCAACCCATTAGATCCCAACCCACAGTTTGGAAAACCCAAATCAGATCTTTCTACTTGACTCTCATCATGATCCGAAACAAACGTGATCCTCACAAACTTTCATTGTTAAGAACTGATCTCTGTCTTTGCGTCGCCGCAGATTCCACTGAGGGTCACGTGGACTACGAGGACAAGTTCACGTACGGAGGTACGGTGGAGGCTCATGGCCAAGTCTACGAGGAGGCTCATGGAGGACCCCAATCAGAGGAACCTTGGGGTCAAGAGCTGCAAGACATGAGCTTCACAGTCAAAGGAGAGCAGCCAGAAGACTATGGTCAACAGGAATTGGAAGATGTAGACCATAGGGAGGAACAGGCCCTTGAAGACTCTGCAGGGCATCCCAGAAGGGAGGAGGACAGACGTGAGGTGACGACAATCCCCACAGAAGCGCCCGTCTCTCTTCTGTCGCAGAAACATCGCTTCTGGTTCCCCTCGGAGACATTCCAGCAGCAGGAGGAGCACCTTGTGTCTGTGGACCCAATCACTCACAACCCGCAGAGGCCCTCCGGCGGCCAGTCGAAGGAGAGCAGGGAGGAGGAGAGAAGGCCGCACCACCAGGAGCAAGATAGTGATGAACGCCATGAAGATGACGACCACCAGGGTCAAGTAGAACAACACATTACATATGAGGAACTGGACGACCGCAGCCGCCACAAAGACCGCCACGATGACCATTATGACATGGGCGAGCATGAGGAGGAACGTGTTCGCTACGACGACCAGCATGACACTGACGAGGAACATGAGGACGACGTGACTCACGATGGCGACGATCATCAGGAGCAACTGGATGGTTCTGAGGAGCGTCCAGACCAGGACGACCATGATGACAATAAGGACAACAAAGACCTTGATGACCATTTTGACCATGTGGATCATGACAGCCACGAGGACCATACAGACCATGACGACCGTGATGATCATGACAACCCTGAGGATCACGACGACCAAGAGGATCATGATCAACATGAGGATCATAATGACCCTGAGGACCATGATGACCAAGAAGATCAAGATGACCGTGATGACCACGACGACGATCATAGCGACCATGACGACCATTTGGACCATATGAATCACAACGACCATGATGATCACGACCACCATAAGGACCATAAGGACCATTATGAAGACACCGATGACAACGATGACTTTGATGACGGAAGGAAAGATGACAACGACAGCTACGAAAACCACGACAGCCACGAAGACCATCACGATAATGATGGTCACCAACGTGTCGTCTTTTCCACAACAAGAGACAGAACCCAGAACATCACCCGGGGGGAACCAGGACAGGTGGCCACCACTGATGACTCTTGGCTGGACGGGCACCCGGTGGCAGTCGAAGAGGGTGTGGTGGGGGAGACAGTTGCCAGGGCAACGGACAACCCCAATGAGGTGGAAAAGAACATCCCTGAAGAATGGGAGACCCCTGCTCCAGACAACCCTGCATCATCCTCAGATTCTGCATCCTCCCTGGAGTACGACACCCAGCAAGTGGTGCCCACACACTCCTGGCTGCTGGACCTCACCCAGCACCCGTTCTTGCACCACGGCCCGGCACACGAGGACAACGTTGTGGAACACACCCTGCCCGACCTGCCCGGCGAGACCAGTGAAAGGGGCAAGGTGGAGGGAGAGGCCGGGGAGACCATTTGCGTTGGGGAGAGCTGCCCCCCACCCAGCTCCAATAGTCGGGGTCCCATCGTGGCAGCCATCATCGCAGCAGTGTGCTTAGTGGCAGCGGCCGTTGTGGTCACAGTGTGGTGTTACCGGCAGCGACAGCAGAAGAGCTCGGTGTACGAGATGAACGGGAAGGGACAGAGCAGCCAGCAGATGGAGATGCAGCAGAAGGTCTAAGAAGGACAAAGGGAGGGGTGGGGGCAGAGGTATTTGGGAGGAACCCAACCTCTTGGGAGATGTTCAAAAACGAGTCGGACTGCGACAGAAATAGAAGTACACTGATCCCTCGGAAGTTGAACGCAATGTGTTAGGTTTGGATTTGGTAGATCCTATTAGTATAGCTAAGAAAAGAGCTGTCAATGGTAAAAAACGCGCAACTTTGATGAGCATTACTATGGATGGTAAGTTTTCCCCTAGTTTGGAATGTCACTGATTCCTTTGCCAGCGGGTATGCACGCATAAAAAGGCAAAGAAATCTCCAAAAACAAGTCAACAAAGCTTCCGTTCCACTGTTTGAACATAATTTACTTCAAATTCTTCAAGTTCTGAGGATCTACTGTATGTTCTAAATTGTAAGGACTTTTTTGTCTTTTTTTTATGTTAGCTGCTGGTAGGGTAAGGTTGGGATGGTACGGCATCTGACAAAAGGGAGTACAAGCCCTCACAATTCCTCAAGCAAGTATCGTCAATGGACAATAAAAAAAAAGCACAATTGGATATAGGTACTTTTGCGGAGTCAGCAAACAGCTTGCATAAGAGTATAGATTTACTGTTCCTAGACACTGACAATCAGTCAACACAGCCATTTCTGTCATCCCTGGTTTATAATAGTAGGGGTCTTTATTTATAAATGGAATATTTTCGTATTTGGAGCATAGAAAAACCTACATGTATTTACGACCGTCTAAATGCGGGCTTTCAACACTATTATAGCCCTCTGGACATGAAATAACACCTTTACACTCCTATTACCCAATATAGTAAACATAATAATAGAAAATAAGACATAATATAGACTCACACATGTAAGCATCAGTAAAGTTCCTTGTTGTTTCGTTTTTTTTACTTCTGGGATTTCTTGCGATGCGTACTGACACCTAGTGACCAGTGTGGAATACTACATCTCAACATATCTTTCAATGCGTCTCGACCATGATAAGTGAATTCCCACGAAGAAGGCGTCCTTGGACATAAAATAAAACCCCTATGGTCACCTTTACACTCCTATTACCCAATATAGTAGACATAATAATAGAAAATAAGCTATGATATAGACTCACACATGGTTGTTTGTCTATATGTGCCCTGCTGTCTGGCGACCAGTCCAGGGTGTACCCCGCCTGTCGCCCGAAGTCAGCTGGGATAGGCTCCAGCATGCCCCCACGACCCTCATGAGGAGAAGCGGCATAGAAAATGGATGGATGGATGTTTGCACCTGCAGTGTTCCTTGTTGTTGTTTCTTATTTTTACTTCCGGGATTTCTTGCAGTGGCTACTGACACCTAGTGACCAGTGTGGAATACGACATATAAACGTGTCTATGTTTCTATTTTACTTCATTTAGTAATTTTTATACTTGATTTAGGCCACAAATATGTAAAACGTGCTTAAACGTGCATATTTTTTGACTAATCATAGGCCATAGTCGGAACAGGAACGGAACAGCGCTGATTTATTAATCAATATAGTTTGAAAAAACGTGATAGAGCGAAGCTGCAAAATTTGAAGCACAATGTGGTGAGCTGGACGACTGTATTGTGTAAATAACCGACAATACAAAAAGCAAGATAACTGTCTTGTCAACAGCCAAGCGTGGCGCACGAGTGCTGCTGGCACGCTGGGAGCTGTGGTTCATTGAGGGTAAAGATGTTGGAGCTCATCTTTTCCTTCAATGAACCTTCCCGGCAGCACTCGTGCATCCCCAGGCCATGGCGCTACCTCCACCACAACTCACAATTATCTCGCCACCGGCTTGTGTATGCCAGACATATTTTGACAATAATGGCCATACAAGCTGTACACTGACTATTCTAAAGCTTACTTTCTACAGATATAACAATAAAATGCTTGCTGTACTCAACTTTGTCCGATACTGTAGCGTATTTGGGAGGCAACTTCGGAAAACCACGAGAGAGAACAAGAGAGGAGAACTGTAGATGCAAACCTCCCAGGCTCTTGCACATTGTGGTATTTCTTTGGATTTTTTTGCTGATGCTTCCTTTTATGTCATTTTGTTGCCATGGCGACACAACAAGCTGCAGGAAAGAAACATTGAAAGTATATAGGTCACATGCTGTGGGCATACATACTGTATGTGTGTGTCTGCCATGGCAACAAGGCCCAAACACGCTGTGCTACACTTTCAGTTGAAGTCGTCATCTGAAAGCAACTTTGCTGATTGATTCAACTTTTTTTGTGATCATAATTATTAGTGGCGCTCTAACACGTAGATCCTAATGAAATGTGCCGCCATGATGATGAATGTAACAACTGATGATATTTTCTTGTGTTGTTGTGTGGGGATTATTAATCACCACATGAGATGTGTCTGTGCGTGTGTGCGTGTGTGCGTGTGCGCGTGACTTTATGTGGTAGCATCTTGCTCACATATCACAGCTTGGTGTTTGTTGTTGTTTCGCATTTGTAGTGTTTCTAAAGCGTAATTGGCTGGAGATAAAATTATGTTGTTTTTCCAAATTGGTGTGACATTTTTGCTGACGGTGCACAAGACACGTGGGAATGTTGTTAAAAAGCGTATACAGTTCGTGCTAGACAAATTGCTACACGGGTTAAGAAACGGTTCAGTGATTTGATATGATTCGATACACTGCACAAATGATATGATTTGATACTATATGATTCGATACAGTTCTAAGGTTACATTTCTTGATTAATTGCACGTTGCAAATACAGAAGCCAATTCTATTAAAGTGGCATTCTTACAGTATTTTCAAATGTGTAAAAGAGCTCATCATATCCCCAAGCATGCTGTAAGACAGGGGTCCCCAACCACCCGGCCGCGGGAAATGCTCAGGGGCAATGATTAAAAAAAAAAAAAAAACACTTACAAAAAGAAAATAATTTGTTAATAACTATATCAAATTTTATGTAAATTGATATCACTTTTGGAAAGCTGGGACATTATAATTTAAAAAGTAATATACAGTTAGAAATCCCAGTTTTTGCATGTATAAGTTGTTGCCCCACTTCGTTGGACGGTCCTTGAACGCACCATCTAACTTTCTCCCACGCTGCACAGATGGACTACCAAAGTGTATTTTGTACCTTTTTTCTTTCACCTCATATTTGTTGCCAAATGCTGATAATATGTGGGAATGCATAAAGGTAAGATTTGAGTGCATTATTAAGGGCGTTTTATTTGGGGGTGTTATTGAGTGTTAATGTTCATATTGCACCTCTCTGAAAAACAAACTCCATGCTCATACTGGTGGACGGTGGGTCTTTATTAATTTTGTGCTTTTAATTTGATGTTGTTCCTGTCTTAGTTTTACACAATACATAATTAATAAGATCAATTAGATGGCTATAATGTACGTATGTATGGCTGATGTGTTGAAAATCTTTCCCGGTGAGAAGCTAGCGCCCTGCTAATGCTAGCGCTGCTAATGCTATTTACATTCATTCTGGTCTTCATTCATGGTAATCTACGGAGCATGCCGGCAGCCCGGGCTCTCACGTTGTTTAAGAGACGGACTATCAACCTAGTCTTGCGATAACCGGTGCATGTGTCTACAATCGATTAATCTAAACATTTATGACTGGTTGTTATCGATCCAGCCAATGCAGCCGCGTTCTATCGCTTGTCAAACCGGATATCCGGTCGCATAGGTTTATCTTTCACAACCCTGGTCGCCACTTAGCATGCGCGACCCCACAAATTCGCGAAAACCTCAGCTTATTTGATGATTTCTTTACGCGCAAGGAACCTGCCTGGTATTTACACCCTTACTCACAAATCACAAACCAGCAGGAGCTCATTGACCCAAATGCCCACCTACTCACGGCGCAACAAAACAATACACAACAATACTATTTTATACTAAAGGGTGTGCTGGGAAGCCCAGGTGCACATTTCCCCAAAAGGAAGGTGCCCAGCATACTTTGCGGGTTATACATGAGTAAAAAATAATATTGTTTATTATTGTGTAAGAATTTATTTTGATACCTGCATCGTCCTTGTGGTGCAGTACATTGTGTGTTTTTGGTTGCACCGAGAGTGAGGAAGAAGTTTGTTTTTTTGTTGAGTATCAAAATAGTGATTTTTCTGTGTGTCTCATATATATTTGTAAGTTGCCACCATTTGTGGATGGTCTGAGAACGCAATACCCACGAACAGCGGAGATCTACTGTTTACGTTCAGAAAAGCCGGGCTGTAGGATTACTCCACAGTTGAGTTTCACGTGTAAAACACCAGCGAGGTGATTTTAGGCTTTACTTGAACACTGCATGACATCAGCATTACTGTACAGTATGTGGAAGGAGTGATGCTCCGTGCTTACATAAGCTGCTGTCACATCCTAGACCGATTGGCTCATTTATTCAATGGAGTTCACTCGTGGGTGTCAAAATGTGTCCAGACTCAAGCCCAGTTCTGTATTCCTGCAGCCGGGTGTGAAGCGGCCTGCTCCGGGTTCCGATCAGGCGCTGTCGCACGATGAAAGGAAGAGAAGGAACGAGGAAATATGACCCAACATTTGATCACGTCTGCTGTGTTGCAATTGGATGAAAAGCGTGTACAGTTCTGTGTTCTGTAGACCCAAATAAACTCCTAAACATGTGACTCTTGCTTGTTGTTACCTCATCCATTACAATTGCAGACCTCCACCAGGACCTAACAATGCTCATTTTGGACCCACGTCTTGCATATGTCCTTAACATTCATGCATCTCGTGGAAATTAAGCATAATTCCTGCGTCAGCTCAAGTAGTACAACACAGACCTCCACCAAGGCACTTTCATAGACGTGCACCTTCAACATAAACCTGCATTTTGGAATGAATCACTGGGAATTTAAGGAAAAAAAAACATGAAAGATGCCCCATCTTAGAATGGAGTTCAGACGTTTCACCGGATCTGCACCAGAATTTGATGCAATCCGACTTGACCCCCGCCCCAGCTTTACACAAACTTTCACAGCAATTATTTAAAGACATTTTTTGTGTATTCCTGCTCACTAAAAAGCAAACGGCCACAATGTTATTAGAATCTTCTTGTTGGTAGTGATGTTGTGGTACAGTACAAGTCAAGGTGTGCTCTATGAGACCCACTTTTTGTCATAGGCATCGTCCGCATCTTGTCTCCAAAATAACGCCAGCAGGGATGAAACGTCAAAAAAGAGAAAAGACAAAACAAAGAGGTGGCGGCAACAGACACACACACACAGGGAATTTTCCCCCAGTGGACATTTTAACGTCTGTGTGTGACAAACTGCACAGACACTCAATGTTCAAACATGATTCCTCAAGTGTGTGTCTCCTCTGGCCAGCAGCCCCCGTCCACTGCCACGATCTGCTCCTTTTATTTCAGTTTGGGATCATTCAAGACCTCTGATGTTTCACAAATGATTTTATTGTAAAAACAATTCACAGCCGATACATTATTTAATTGAACATAGAGTACAAATATTCCTTTCTCTGTCACCCTCCACATACTCTTTTTTTTTTTTCAAATAAAAAAAAAGGAGGACGGAAAATATCTTTTGTATTTTAAAATTCAATAAATACAAGCTGGTGTGTGCTTCAGTGTTTGCCTTGTTAATCCAGAAACTCATCTATAAACTCCACCACTTCACCCTGTGGACAACAAATATGAGACATTCAATTAGTATATATTTTAGCTTTAGACGTGAGATATTCTCGTCAAACATAATTGTTATGTTGTGAGACATTCATTTTGTTAAAGTCAATTTATATTATGAACATTTTTGTGCAGGGTATATTTTTTTTCCTAGTTTTTCGGCCAATGAGTTTAATTAAATTAATTGGTTTTAAGCAAATTAAATGACGATACACATGGAGCTGTACTATGCTTCCCCCTGGCGGACACTTATGATACTGCAGAAGGATGAATGCAAGTTGCTTGTTTCTTCCTCAGAAGTTACTCGTAAAAACTAGCTATTAACTTAACTATTTCTAAGAGTGGCCTGCAACTTATGTTCTCCTCAAAAAAACAGAAGAACTGGACTGACCTCGTCGTCGCTGGCCAGGTGTTGTCTGGAGAACTGCAGCATCTCCAGCTGCATGGTGGTCTGGTTGTAGTAGCGCACCGCCTCCTACAGAACACACACAAGTAAATAATACCAAGCGTGCATTAGCATGTGGTGTTTTGAAAGTGTTCCTCACTGATCTGGGGAGGAAGTCCTCATCCGTCAGCCCCCATTGGTCCTTATGGAACTTGTAATAGGCCAGGTTGTTCTTCATCACCTCATCCGAGGGGTCAAAGAGCATGTAGCTGGCCGCGCACGGCACCGCGTTCTTCAGGTCCTTCACTGCAAAACGCCAGACTTTTTCACGACCTGAACGAGTGGACGCCAAATAGCGAAAAAAAAAGAAAATGTGCTCCTCACGCTTGTAGTAGGCAAACTGGAGGTAGTGGTACATGGTGGCCACAAACTTCTCCACCACGAAGCCCCCCACCACGGGCGTCAGGTCGCTCTCGCACATCACCTTCCTCTCCAGGACCTCTGTGTAGTGGTCTGCGGGGGAGGGGACAGGAGGAAAGAGTCAAAAACTAAGTATTAGGACACTTCCTACACTATATCCATTGGTACTCTATGGAGTTTGGGAATTTTGTGGGAATTTTTTACAAAATGTTTCCAGCGAGGGCTACATCGTGAAAAATTAAAGGATCCAACTTTGCCACTTGGATATTTTGTAAAGACATGCTAACAAGTTATATACAGTCAAACCTGTCTTAGTGGCCACCTTTATAGAACGGCCACCTGCCTATAGCAGCCACTGAAAAATCCCCCACAGCATATTTACATGTTCTAGACCCTGTGTGTAGCAGTCACCGGTCCAACGCGGCCAGCGGCCACCCATTTTGTCTCCCTTGGTCAATATCTGACCGCATATAGCGGCCAAATTACCAACTCAAGTAGAAGCTTCATGCACCAAAAAGTTTCGTTTTTCAATCAATGAAGCCGTCGTGTGTAGACTTTAATTACTGAGTCCTAGCTCAGTCACAATCATTCACAAGATCCACACAAACTGTCAGTTGTTCCACATAAAAAAGCTGTCTTCTTTTGAGCTTGCTATTTCCTGGTCAAACATGTAACTTTAAGAGCATTTGCACCAAAACATTACCGCAAATTAGGCTGGGAACAGGACGTGCTCCCAGCGACGCTACAATACAATACTGCCTGCACGCTAAAACCTTGCTAGCATATGTTTTTAAAAAGCAGCGGGAGCGAAACTGAGTTCGGTTGTACTTAATTGAAGTATTTTAGAATGTACTCACGTTATTTTTCATCAATCCTCATCCACAAATCCATCAAAGTCCTCATCTTCTGTATTCGACACAAAAAAGCCGTCTTCTTTTCCGTTCGCTACTAGTCTGTTAACTTGTCAGTGTTATTCAGCTCCGAAGCAAAGAAGGAAACTTCTCCTGTTGCTTCTGCCAACTTTATTTCTTGAACGCGGCCACCAGACAGCAGCTCAGAACACACACACATCTCTCAGCATCGTCTCTCCTTCCTGCTTGCCCACAAGGCAAAGGTTAAACAAGCCCCACTACATAGCTGTCCAGCCAATGCCTGTAAGAAATGACACCGTTTATTTCCTGGTGTGCACTGGTCAATACTGTAATGCCGCTTGTTGTGGGGAAGGAGAGACTCACGTCGCCGATGCACTTTAATGGCTTTATTAACAGCGGAGAACACTGCAGGACTTTACATCCACGCCAACATAAACACACTTCCCAACTCTCTCCAAACTCACAGCTAGCACTGAGCCTAGCTCTCCTGCTCGGGACGCCCACCGTCACTTCCCGTCACTTCCTGATGAACTAAAGCTGTAATGACACTCTGCCGTATAAAAAGTAAAATATTAAAAACAAGCGTAAGACATTACTAGCACAGCTTTGTTCTGTGGGTGGTGGATATATTCTATCAGTTATTATTAAGCCTCTAGCTTCCTTTTAGTAAGTAAAAACCTTGGCTATGATTGCACTACATTGTCATGTAGACCTACAAAGTACACTTGGAAGAACAAGAGGTGAATAAATGTATTGCAACTGATGTGAAACTGATGAGGGGTAGGATTAAATAAGCTTTGCTTCTTCCTACTCCTTTTTGGACATGCAAAATTGTGAATTGTACTATGTGATGTGCGACTGTTTGACTCATGCATGTTCAGGATTAAAACCATGAACCATGATAATAACAAGCCTAGTAGTGCTGTACAACTTTTATCCGCAGTCCGCAGTGCCCTCTACTGGTCAACATTATTATTATTATTATTTTCCCTTTTTTTTCCTCTACTGGTCAACATTCAAACTGGACGCCAACCTGTCTATAGAGGCCACCTGTCTATAGCGGCCACTTTTGCAGACTCCCTGTAGTGGCCGCTATAGACAAGTTGGACTGTATTTATATTTTTTAAAAAATGCATCTCAGCTCGGTCATAAAAGTGAAAAAGCCAATAATTCCCTCAATTTTTCCCCACATTTGATGTTGTTTTCATATAATTTTCCAAATATTTCAACTTTTTTCTGAAATAATCGTTGGAAGTTTTCTTCTCGTTATATTATGACTTTATTTCCATCATTTTTTGACTTTATGCCTGTAATAGAATAACTTTTTCTCCAACTTAATTTTCAAAAAATGACATATACAGTATGACATATTCTACTAAAATGACTTTTTTCCCTTTATAATATTATGAGTTTATTCATGTAAAATTGCAACTTTTTTTCTCGTTAGAATGAGACTTTTTTCCTCTTAATACTTTGACTATATTATTGTAAAATTACAGCTGTTTTTCCCCCCCCATTTCTGCGGTTTTCTTTTTATTTTCCAACTATTTCAACTTTCTTCTTTTAAATTTTCTTCTTGTAATTACAACTTAATTCCCATAATATTTTGACTCTCGTGACATTGTTACATAGTTTTGTCCGCAACCTAATTGTCCCAAAATTACAACTTTATTCGTAGCGTTGTTGTTTTTCATAATATTACGACTTTTTTTTACAACTTTATTTTGTTTTGCTTCTATAGTATTTCTACTGTTTTAATTTATTCGCATAAAATTGAAACTTTTTTCTCTTAATATAATTTTGACTTTATTCTCAGAAAATTACAGCTGTTGTTTTCCCATTTCTGCTGTTTTTTTTAATCTTCTAACTATTTCAACTTTCTTCTCGAACTATGACTTATTCTCATACTATTTTGACTCTCATAACGTTATACGTTTTTTTCCGCAACCAAATTTTCCAAAAAATACAACTTTATTTGTGTTTTTCATCATATTACAACTTTTTTAAAAATAACATCTTTCTTTAATATTTCAGCTTTATGCTACTAAAGTGACAGTACGACCTTTTCTCGTTAGATTACAATTTCTCTTTATATTTTCACTTAATTTTTGTATAATTACTGCAAGTGTCGAAAATGAACATAAAGCCTTGTGTCCCAATACTTTTGTGTATTTACCAACCCGCTATGGAGGCGTAGAAGTCCTTAAAGTCCTTCACGTCCCTCGGGCCCTCCGAGGCGGCCAGACACTCGTCGTAGACTTTGAAGAAGTCGCGCAGCGCCAGCTCCATGTCGGACACCGACGTGCGGAAGTTGTCGCCGTTGTACGCCCGCACCGCGCGCACGAACAGTGTCTAAGAACAGTGTCACAACACAAAGACTGCCATATGTGTCGCATTTGGAGCGTTACGCTTGACAGGCAATACCTCGTAGGATTTGGTCTCCAGGTCTTTAAGGTGCTCCTCGGCCCCCGGCAGGCTCTTGTAGTAGGCCATGTTCTTCTGCATCATCTCGTCGTTGGGGTGCTTGAGGAGGAAGGTGTGGGCGGCCGACACCGCCTTGGCCAGCTTGTCGGACTGACAACGACACACAACAAATGACATGTGCGGCGCCCCCTCTGGGTTGCTTTGAAAGACATGCTGGCATCCTTTGCTTGATGGCGGCCATGTTTTTCAACCAATTGTGCTCAAATTTCACAGACCCCTAAAGGTGTGTACCAAATTTTGTGGCGCTTTGCCTAAACACCCTAAAGTTAGAGTGGGCTTTATGTAGAGCTGTGTGAGAAATTTCAAGTCAATGCAACTTATGTGGTTTAATAACAGCGCTACCGTGTGACGCATCTGTCATAAACTAGTAGATCCCTCCTTTTTAGTGCAGGAGTGCATCCGTGGCACTCATGTGACGTCATGACGTGTTCTGCGTCAGCACTCACGTAAAAACAGGAGTTTTCAACGTTGTTATTCGGGCACTGCCAATCAAAACAGGGCACAGGAAGACTTTTCGCAACATATTAATCGCGCATGCGCACACCCACTCACCTTAAAGTAGGCATACTGCAGGTACCTGTACGGCTCCCTCCTTTCGAACTCCTCCAGCGTCTCCCTGCTGGGCATGGCCTGCCTGAAGGCGGGCAGGCCGTGCTTGCACCGCTTCAAGCACCGGGCCCGCTGCAGCACGTTGCCGAAGGCTCTCAGCTCCGGGAAGTCGGCGAACTTGTCCTCGTCGTGGCGGCGCACGGAGCTGCAGTTGAGGTTACAGAAAGCCTCGCTGTCCCGCAGCAGCCGGTAGAGACGCAGGGACACCTCCATGTACTCCACCGTGTCCCCCCACTTCTCCCCGGTGTACTGATCCAGCGCGTACTTGTAGGCCGACTCCAGCGGCATGAGTTCGTGTCTGGGGAAGCTCCGGAAGCTGTACTTCTCGTACTGGCACAGAACCGAACCCAGGCCGACGACGACCAGGACCGACGTCCAGAGGAGCCGAGGTGGAAGAGTGGAAGGTGCCATGTTGTTGTTTTTTTTTTTTTTTAAGGGGGGGACGAGCACCGCCTAGACTTGTAATCGGACCAAGACTCTCCGGGTATAGGGGTAGATCGATCCAAATATAGATCTAATCGATACCAAGGGTAGTATAGTATCGAATAGATTCTAGCGTGACGAGATCGATATTTTTCAGCTATCGTCTTTCGTATGTTTTTTATGTCTGTTGATATTGTTACATTGATATCAATGGTAGTTTTTTGCCTTGTTTTGAAACTTATTTTGCATTATTGACGTTATTTTGCTCAAGTAATTGTATGTCATCAAATGTAATAATTGTATCGTTTTGTTTATATTCTGTTTATGTTGTACTCAATTGTTCACAAACAAGTTTATTTGTTTGCCTTTATTTTAACCATCAATAAATTAAAAGCAAAATAACAAAATGTAAAAAATATCTATCTGCAACACTGCTCTAGCTACTTGGTATCGAATTGATACCAAAATAAGCAGTATAGCCCGTCCCTACAAGAGGAGGGTTGCTGGAGCTCCTCCCACACTGAAATCACTACTTTTTATTATTTTGTTGTTGCGCCACAACTTTCACAGCCAAATACTACAATACTACAAGACCTAACTTAACAAGTCATTTAAGTAGTATAAGTTGTTCGAAAGCTGAAAAAAGGCGGCAAGTTTGCTCTTGGTGGCTAATTAGACCCCCGGCGAGGTGTTTGCCCTGCCCACTGCCACGTAGAGGCATTCCTGTCCAGCTCACCCCCATCCGAAACCTTCAAAGTAATCCCCAAATTTTACTCACTCATAATCTTTCACTATTATGCCGTCAAAGCGCGCAAACACTGCACAAGTTTAGTTTTACGATGTGCACGCGAGCGCGGCTCAACCCGGAAGTACGTAGGGGGCGTGTGTTCCTGCGTGGAGTTTACGTGCAGACCCCTACCACCTATGCCTACCACGTTGACACTTGGCCGAGGCTCCACTGCGCATGAGCAATACGTGGTAACCCCGCTAAAAAACTACCCCATTCAAGCCTGTTGGACTTATCAAGTCCACGTTACGCGAAGGTAACTTAGACCGGAAACTATACTTTTTGTTTCACAATAAGACATCAGTAATCTCACTGTAATTTAGCTCTGTTTGTTTTTGTCACTCACGATGAGATTATTTATGATGACTCCATGATTGTTCTACTTCGTTACATACATTAAGGTGTGTTAAATGGAAAGGTGAGCTCTCTTGTAGTCGAAGCTTAACCGGATGTGGTGTTAATCCATGCACCTTTACATAATATCTTTCAAGCGCTTGGACCGGGAAGGCAGGACGTCGGTCCAACTCGGCGTAGACTACGAGGAAACCACCCGGGAGACACACACGTACACGCCACCACGATAGTTACTTTTTAACCCTCCTCAAAGTTTAACCCCAGTCCAGAAATGCTGCAGGGCGTGCACAGAGTGGCGTGTCTGTCGGTTCTGGTGGCCTTGGCCGCCTGCAGCGCTCCCCTGGTTCCGTTAGACGACATCCTGATCGAGAAGACGTTCGTGCCCGAGCAGTGCGTCCGCGCCGTCAAGGTGGGCGACTATGTCCGGTACCACTACAACGGCATGTTCCCGGACGGCAAGAAGTTCGACTCCAGGTAAGAAGTTTGGACCTTCCGCACCGTCCGTTAGAATTGACCGGGGTTCTGGTTTGAGGGTGCTGAGAGCCACGCAGGCAGGCAGACTGAGCTGTGGGGCCACTCATGCTGAAGCAATTTCAAGTTTGGGTCCATTTTTTACAGTCTAAAAAAGTGGTCTCCAGCGTGTTTTCTTGGGAGAGCTACTTTTACAAAATGAAAATGGCCGAGAGCTACTCCTTTTCGTAACATTTACTTTCACAGCTTTTTTTCAACCCAAACAAACAGCATACAGTATGCGTGTTTTACCAGAACATTAACTCACATTTCGTATTTCAGAATGCATTTCTTTCTAGTGTTCTCACATAACTGAAAACCTGAATGAAAAGCAGGCTTGCGGGCGTCTCATGTGGTCGTGGGGGGGTACCTGGTGCCCGTTGGCACCGCGTTTGGGACCCCTGGTCTAATTACATCAAAAGGAGCCAAACCAGTTTGCTTCAAGTTGTTGGAACAAAGTGGCTCAGGTTCACTTTGCCTTGTTGGTGTTGTACGGCCCGAGGCCCATTCAGACCAGAAGTGGACCAGAAGGAGAACTGGCTCTTCTTTAAAGTTAATATCCAATGTGAACACTCAATCAAATTGAATCCACTTTTCGTTGAGTGTTTTTACACATACAGTCCTTGGTATTGGTACTAAAGTGAACCAACAGTAAAGGGACTCAACCCTTCTTACGTTCACATTGTGAAATCATTTGAAAGTGGTTCCAGGTGTCCTTCTGGACCACATACTGTAGCAGCTGGTGTGACTCCACAGTTCATAAGAGACAAATTAAACCTGAACCGCTTTTTGTTCACGTTGCTCAGGTTCAGCACACACCAAATGTTGACCTTTTAGTCCACTTTTTTAAAGGAATGAGTTCAGAATGTTGAAACAGTTTCCACAAATGAGTACTGGAGTAACACGGGAACCAACAGAAAAAGGTGAGAAGGAGGCCTCGCGGTTCATGTAAAGTGGCATCAGAAAGCAAAGACAACCTGAACCACATTGTGTTCACATTGCACCGGTGGGGTAAACCACTTAGTCAACATGAAAAAGTGTGATTTAGATGAATGGAATCCTGATGAATGCATTGTGTTCCAGCTACGACCGAGGGAGCACCTACAACGTGTTTGTGGGCAAGCGGCAGCTGATCGAAGGCATGGACAAAGCTCTGGTGGGAATGTGCGTCAACGAGAGGAGGCTGGTGAAAATCCCGCCGCACCTGGCCTACGGGAAGCAAGGATACGGTGCGTAGCTTCACGGTCTGGCACGCCACGACCCCTTCCAGCTTCTGGCACGCCTTCAGAGCGGTTGTGGCCACACTTGCGGAAGAAGAACAGCGTGTAGGGATTGTAGTCTTTGGACTGAATGTGGTTTTGTGGCGTGCTGAGGAATCCGGCTCCAATTGATGCCTTTTATTCAGTCACAATTTCAATGAACTCCACAAGAGGGCAGCACCTGCTTTTTGAAGTATCATGAGCAGCTTTATCTAGCTCTGCATGCTCTTGAAAATCTTGCTACTCAGCTGTTGGAGTGAAAGTCATCCATCCATTTTCTATACTGCTTCTCCTCATTAGGGTCGCGGGGGCATGCTGGAGCCTATCCCAGCTGACTTTGGGCGAGAGGCGGGGTACACCCTGGATTGGTGGCCAGCCAATGGCAGGGCACATATAGACAAACAACCATTCACACTCACATTCATACCTATGGACAATTTAGAGTCGCCAATTAATGTTTTTGCATGTTTTTGGAATGTGGGAGGAAACTGGAGTACCCAGAGAAAACCCACACACACACACGGGGGGAACATTCAAACGCCACACAGAAATGCCCAAGGGAGAATCGAACCCAGGTCTTCCCGATATCCAGGCTCTTACTGTGTTGCACAACATGCTAACCACTAGACCACCGTGCAGCCTGGAGTGAAAGTCATGTTTATTTGAACTTATGTTTTATATAAGATGTTATTCAAATAATTCTAAGGTCAAGAGTGCAGTCGGGGTGGAACGCTACGCCACAGTCACGGTTCAGTACATACAGTCATGGAAAAAATGATTAGACCACCCTTGTTTCTTCAGTTCATTTTAATGCCTGATACAACTAAAGGTACCATTGTTTGGACAAATATAACAATGACAACAAAAATAGCTCATAAGAGTTACATTTTTTGGCAGTATAATGCTATAACTATTCATGTAAGAACTTAAATGATTTTGGTTGTTATCAAGAAAAGCACGGAAGTTACTAGATATCAGCTCTTAAATGAAACTTTTATGAGCGATACTTGTTTATCATCGTTATATTTGTCCAAACAAATGTACCTTTAGTTGTACCAGGCATTAAAATGGATCAATGAACTGAAGAAACAAGGGTGCTCTCATCATTTTTTTTTCCATGGCTGTACATCAGTTTTAAGGTCATTTGGGTTCATTTTGGGTACACTGTACAAGGGGTGTCCAAACTTTTTCCAGCGAGGGCCACATAGTGAAAAATGAAAGGATGCCACATGTAGATATGTTCAGAAGTCATATATATTTCACGAAAAAAAGCATCTCAACTTCACTCTTAGCGCTTTTTCCCCATTTTTTTGTGTTTTTGACATTTTCCAAATATTTCAACTTTCTTTTAAATAATAAAGTCGATTTTCTTTTTTTTTTTTTTAATTATATCTTTAAAAAAAGAAAATCTGTCTTAAGTCTGTTCTCCTAAAATTGTGTTATTTTTCCTCATAATTTGAAAAGTTTGTTTTTGTATAAAGTTGTGACTTTTTTGTTAGAATTCAACTTTTTTCTCTTAATTTTCTCTCTTTTTGACTTTATTCTTCTAAAATGACAGCCTTTTTTAATTTGTGATGTTTTTTAAAAATTTTCTAAATTTTTTCTTAATTTTTTAAATAACTCATTCAGCTTTGTTCTTGTACATTTCTTCTTGTAATTATGACTTCTTTCTGTAATATTATGAATTTATTCTCATGACATTCAAACTTTTTCCACAATCTAATTTTTCAAAAATTCCAACTTTATTTCTTGGAAAAAAAAAAAAATTATGCAACTTTATGCAACTAAAATGATATTTTTCCTTATATTATTATGACATTATTCTCGAAAAATTACGACTTTCTTGTTATATTACAATTTTTTCTCTTAATATTTTGACTTTATTCTTGTAAAATTACGACCTATTTTTCCACTTTTAAAATTTTTTATTGTTAACTTATTTTTAGAATGTGCCATGGGCCAGTAAAGAAAAACAACAACCACCACCGGCCGCAAGTGGCCCCCGCAATAAAGCAACAAGGCAACAAAAAGCAAAAAACAAACCTGCTTAGCTTTGGTGTAAATTAGCATTACATTTTTTTTCCAGGGTATTTTCAGGGTTGTAATCTACCGTGTTCCGCTCTGCCTTTCAGGTGACATCATCCCGGCAGATGCCATCCTCCACTTTGATGTCCTCTTGCTGGATGTGTGGAATCCCGAAGATGGCGTGAAGATCGACACCTACCACACCCCCGCCACCTGCTCCAGGAAGGTGGAGGTGTCCGACTACGTGCGCTACCATTACAATGGCACGCTGCTGGACGGCACGCTGTTTGACTCCAGGTAGAGCACGCACACACGTTAAACCAGGGGTGTCCAAACTTTTTCCACCAAGGGCCGCATACTGAAAAATCAAGATGTTTGTGTTATCGTTGACAAAGCATATTAGTTTGAATTAACTTTTTCTCTTCTTATGTTACGCTGTTTTTGCTCGGTTTTTCCATTTTTGCTGTTTTTATTTCTTTTTTTTTCAAATATTTCCTGTACATTTTTTCTCCTAATATTATGACTTTTTTCTCCTAATATGATGTCTTTATTCTTGTAAAATTACTGCTTTTTTCCCCCCCATTTTTGCTGTTTTCATTTTTTGTATTTCCTCTTGTAAATGTTTTTCCTCTTAATATTAGGCCTTTATTGTCATAATATTTTGGCTTTCTTATCATCATTTTATAACTTTTACTTACAACCTATAGTTGGAAAATGACATTTTTAATCTTTACCATTTCAACTTGACAACTTCTTGTACATTTTCCCCTCTTACTATTATGTCTGTATTCTCATAATATTTTAAAATTATTATTGTAATGTTATAACTTTTACTTAGAACCTACATTTCTTAAAATTGCAACTTTATTTTTTGTTTTGGTTTTCATTGTGTTCCTATTTAAAATGATATTTTGAAGTCTTTAATATTTCAACTGTATGCCTTTTTTTCTTTTAATCTTAACTTTTATTCTCCTGATATTTTGTTTTTATTTACATAAGATTTCTTCTCTTGTGTATGGCCCCCGGCCCGCACTTTGGACACCCCTGCGTTAAACACATGCATGTAGTTTCCCTGCTGCAAACTGAGAAAACTTATTAGAAAGATTTTAGCATGGAAACTGAAAGCATGAACTGTTTTCGTGGAAGTGGATTGCTCAATTTTAAATACATGTTCAGTGGTGGTCAAAAGTTTGGAGACACTTTTGCATTGTGCTGAATGAGATAGTGTCTTCAAACTTTTGACTGGTGCTGAACACAATCCACGTGTGATACAACGGCGGTCCCCGCTGTGTCTTGCAGCCACACCCGCATGCGGACGTACGACACCTACGTGGGCATCGGCTGGCTGATCGCCGGCATGGATCAGGGCCTGCTGGGAATGTGCGTTGGCGAGAAGCGCATCGTCACCATGCCACCGTCCCTCGGATACGGCGAGAACGGAGACGGTGAGCAATCACGAAATCCTATTTGTTGCGACTAACCTTGCTCCTGACTAAATCGGGCGCTTCGATACGCCCCCTAGTGGCTTGTGATGACATCGGCGGACGTGCTTGGATCTTCTGGTGATCGATCCTTGCTTTGGGTTTTATTCTTCTTCATGCAGAAAGTTCCAGAAAAACTAAATAAGCTTGCTGTGCTTAAATTAGTCCGTTTTGTAACAGCCTAAATGTGATGGACAGAGGTAATAATACATTCACTTTTTCATTAAAAATGTAAACGAAAGCATGTTAATGTTAATATTATGAATACAAATAACCATAACAACAACAATAAGAATAGGAAGACTGACAGTAATAAGACAAACGTCTTATTTGTCAGGGTTTGTATAGTTGCATCTATTTGGTACTCATCTTTTATATTTGCATTGTTCTTTTTGTAATCCTTTAACTGTTTTAGGAAGACAATAACATCTGTCCAGGGACATTAGATGAAAAATAGCTTTTTGGCTAATTGTGGTGCATTGCCAGCAATGCTATTTAATGTACACTCTCCCCGTCAAACCAATTTCAAAAAATGTAATAATATAATAACTATAAATGAACTGGACTCCCTCGACAGCTGGGCTGCGCCTCGAAATTCTGTCCATGAAAATTATGAAAAGAATCAGTGACATAGGGCAGCCTTGGCGGAGTCCAACGTTCACCGGGACAGGCTGGACTTACTGCTGGCAATGCAGACCTGCCTCGGTTGTAAACGGACCAAATGGCACTTAGTATCATATAATAAATGCATATTAATAATAATACATAGGACTATTTCATTAAAAAAAGACTATAATAAGATATAATTATAATATAATTATACATATAATATCCATCCATCCATCCATTTTCTATACCGCTTCTCTTCTTTAGGGTCGCGGGGGTATGCTGGAGCCTATCCCAGCTGACTTCGGGCGACAGGCGGGGTACACCCTGGACTGGTGGCCAGCCAATGGCAGGGCACATATAGACAAACGACCATTCACACTCACATTCATACCTATGGACAATTTAGAGTCTCCAATTAACCTAACATGCATCTTATCAAACAATATGATATACATATACTGTATATATTATAATACTAATAAATAAATAAATAAACAATGCATAGAATTTGTAAAGCATTTTTCTGAGTTGCTTTACAGCACTTTAATATATGCAATAGTGAATGCAAATACAGAATAATATTACAATTAACACATATTTAAACTGAATTATTAAATAGTAATTATATTATGAATATAATGTATGTGCATATTATACTGTATTATTACATGTAAATTCAAAGTAAATATGTATTTAGCAATTTATCACAATTTATTCTTATTATTACATAGGGATTACAACAATAGTATTTTTGAGACATAAAACAAAGCATTTGTAATGCACTTTTTATTCGGAAACGTCAAGGTGCTATGGGGAAACCATCCATGTTAGAATATACAATCAAAAACAAAACTAAAAGAAGCATATTAGTTATTTAAACCAACTATGAACACAACCAAATTGTGGGTAACATTTATTTTAAGGCCATTTATTTGAAGTATTACAGAAAAATACATCAATAGTTTGTAAGAAAAAGCTGACATATTTGTGTGTGTGTGTGTGTGTGTGTGTGTGTGCGTGCGCGTGCGCGCGTGCGTCCAGGTAGCGACATTCCCGGCCAGGCGTCTTTGGTGTTCGACGTGGTTCTGCTGGACCTCCACAACCCACGAGACGGCATCGCCGTGACCAACCAGCAGGTCCCAGAGTCGTGCAGTCGCAAGACGGTGGAAGGAGACTTTGTGCGCTATCACTACAACGGCAGCCTCCTCGACGGAACCTTTTTTGACTCCAGGTTAGTAGCGCACGTGACGTTACCTAAAAAGCCTCAACGTGTCACTCCGCTCACAGCCGCAAGGTGGCAGCACCCGTACGTGTGCCGAATTGAGCAGGCCCACAACTTCCGATTCGAGTAAGGACCACTAGTAAGTACTGGTCGCACCCGCCCGTGCAAGCCGCTGAAGCCAAAGAGACGCCATCTTACTACTCACATCGCGACTACATTGGCACAGCGTACATAGTGTACAAAGCAGATGAAGAGGCTCGCAGAACATCTATATTTGACTTTACAAAGCGGGGAGATTCTCCCATTCCTTCAAGTAACGCAACCTTCGTCCCTTAAAAACGATTTGATACGTTATTCTCTATCTTTTGGCTATATTAAATGTACTTTTTCCCCTTCCAATTCTCATTGCCTTTGGGACAAAATTCTACTGTGCACCCTGGCTCAGCACTCCCCTGTAGCAATGATAGTTTTACTCCTCTAGAAAGAGATTTTAATTTTAACTGCAATCCCATCCCTTTTTCCACTAAAATCCATGCTCATGATCCTTTACTTTTTCTTACCTTCATACAATTCACTATATGCTCTCGTCTGTACAAAATATGAATCATAAAAGAGAGAGTTTTAAAATCATTTAACATTTTGCTGATTTTTTCAGATTTTTTTGTTTGTGTTATGAAATAGAAATAACCCCTTTTCTGATATAGAAATATATTTTAACAAAAACCACAGGAATAATATGTAATATAATATGTAATAATATATAAACATTGTCTCCATATGGGGGTTCATTTGAAATTCGGGTAAACAAAAAAACCCCGTATTTTTTAATATTTGCAAGCAACCGCAAATGATTTAGTAGTCTAGTCGCGGTTGTTTGTTTACATATCCCCCACGGCCCCCCATGTAAAGCCGTTATGACTCAGGTATTGTATGATATCCACAGAATTTTTAAAAATGATCATACCCGCGTCCTTATGACTAAGCTCAAGCACACCTGTTGTGCGACGTTAGACTAACCTCGCATTTTGTGTGAGTGGGTAACAAACTAACAACACACTTAACAACTCACAAGTTCTCACATAAGCCATTGTCCGAGTGTTTCGGAAGAAGTGTTTCTTGCGAGTGGCAATATGGCGACCGCGTGGCTTCACAAGTCATCGCCAATGAGCTATCCAGATATCTTGTCAGGAGTGGCTGGAGCCACGTCAGAGGGCTTGGATCCCAACGCAAGACAAAGAGAAAAACTTGTAATAAAAAAGGTTTAAGAAAACAAAGTGTCCACCAGGGGAAAGTACAAACAAAGGAAAATCCACTACGGGTAAGAAAACACAAAACACTGACAGCAGAAGGCTGTCAGGAAAAAAACTACAAGTAACAACAATAAACACTGAAGGCTAACCAACAGGAAAACACTAAGGCAATACAGAGCAGGTCAATGCAAGCAACACTAATGAGCCAGAAAGCAGGGCAAGGGTCGTGGAGCCGGACTGAGCGGGAGCAAGGAACAGGAGGTCAGGGAGTACAATCTGGCGCCGAGCAAGGGTTTGCACACAGCTTAAGAGTCCTCTGTGATTGAGATTGTCCACAGGTGCGCTCTGTTGACTCCGCCCTCGCCTGCTGAGGTTGCACTGGAAACAAATGACAGGCAGGCGGCAGCAGAGCGACAAGCCAAAACGTGACATATATTATACAGATCAGTGGTAAGGACACGCTGGAGCACACTTTCACAAGTAATTTTAATTTGATTTGGAATTATTTTCACTTGTCAACATGAAGACAGTTGAATCACTTGGCGAATGTTTTCCCTGTTCATATATGATAAGTAAGTAAGTAATAGGTTGTACTGGTACTTCTAAGCAATGATGGGAAACACTGCCGTGAGTAGAGTTCATTTATCTGAGTGTGTGTGAAACAAAAGCGTTCAAGGTCGTCCGGAAGCAATGCGTGCGTGGGGGTGCAGCTGCAAAGATACGGTAGGCGAACGCTAACAATCAAACAGGAGGGAAAGAAGCCTTGCATCCATGCGTGTTGTGACTGCACGATAAGAACAATGGACCAACAATAAATTCAGGGCCGCGGCGCTGAAGGGAACACAACAGAAAAGTATTATCCTTGACATAAACATTTCATTCTCTACTCTTATGCCACCGGCCCGTGGCACATTCAAAAAGTATCATTCAACAAGAAAACAACAACAGCACAAAAGGGAAACATTTGTCAAAATATTACGAGAAAAAAAGTTATCATCTAACGAGAAAGAGACATAATTCTATGGGAACAACAAATAATGTCACTTTAGTAGCATATCAAGTTGAAATGGAAAAGAAACAAACAAAACAACAAAAGAAGGTGTCATTTTTGGACAATTAGGTTGCGGAAAAAATTATAATATTACAAGAATAAAGTGAAAATATTATAGAATAATATTATAATCATTTTTAAATAATTTTTAAAAATAAATTACAAGAAGAATATCTACAGGAAGAAAGTTGGTATAATTGAAATAAATTAAAAAAAAAAAAACAGCAGCAGAAATAGGAAAAAAAAAACAGCTGTAATTTTACAAGAATAAAGTGAAAATATTAAGAGAAAAAAGTTGCAATTATACATGAATAAACTTTCAATATTGTGAGGAAAAATCATGTCATTTTAGTAGCAAAGAGATGACATGTTAAAGACATTTTTTAAAAAGCTGTAATATTATGAGTGAAGAGACCGACACCCGTCCTCGTTCGGTCTGGTCGTGGAGCGGGTCGAAGCAGTGAGGAGGCGATCCGGTGCACACAGGAACTTTATTTTCTGAGCTCAGGATGTCACATAGAAAACAACGATACAGGAATGAGTGATCTCTGCAAAATGACACACCAAGGGATACCATCCATCCCTTTTTATACTCTTCTGCTGTACTTGCTGTTTTTCTATGGTTATAAAAGTTATTACGTTATCATACAGCTGGAAGGATGTTTTTCACTGAGATGCAGGTCAACATGACTTATTGCTGCTTTTAATATCTTATAATGCATCCTGTTGTCTGGCTGCTGTTCACCAAGTCATACCACATCCTTTGTCCCAAACCTGACCTCAGCCGACTCATATAAGTGTTCTATATGTGAATATATCCAATGAGTACATGTTTTTATCCATTGAAACCCTTCATGAGGAAAACACTTTTTTGTGAAATTAGGTGGGGAAGAAGTTATAATATTATGGGAATAAAGTCATAATATTCCCAGAAGAAAATGACCGAAGATAATTTAAGAAAAAAGTTGCAATATTTGGAAAATGTATAAAATAACAGTAAAAATGTCAAAATCAGCAGTAGTTTTGCAAGGATAAAGTCTGGATAAAGTGGTAAAAATTGAGAAAAGTAGATAATTTTGTGGGAATAATGCTGTAATGTCGTGAGGAAAAATAATGTCATTTTAGGAACATAAAGTTGAAATATTGTTTTTTTATTTTATTGTTTTTTTATTGTTTTTTATGTCGTAATATTGTTTCTAATATGATGAGAAACAAACAAAACAACAAATAAAGTTTAATTTTCGGCCAATTAGGTTGCAGATAAAAATGAGATTGAGAAAAAAGTGAATATTTTAGTCATAATTACAAGAAGAATATTTACAGGAAGAAAGTTGGAATAATTGGAAAAAATCCAAAATACACTAAGTCCCCAACTTACGACCACAATTGGTTCCAGACGACCGTTCTTATGTGGAATTGTTCTTAAGTAGGGGAAAAGGTAATATAGCAATGATATAGGTACTACATGTACGTGTATACATATACAGTATATGTGTATGTATGTAAATATGAGTTTGGATGCAGTAGTAATATTAAACCAGGATAATTAATGAAAAAAACAATAATAAAAATGATACAATAAATGTTATTTACCTTTGAAGAGGAGTGGTCGAGCATACGTTGTTGTGGTGGAGCTGGAGGAGGAGTTATTGAAAAAAAGGACAAATGGTCGTTGTGGTTAGACTCTTCTAAAAGAGGTAGTGTTCTGTGGGTGGTGTAGAATTAAGCAAGCCTATTAACTCTTCATAAACTTTAATCACACGCTCTGTCCGGGTTGTATAATTTAGCTTTCCATTTAGCTTTATCTCCCTAGCGTCTAACTCTTCCTCTGTTGGTCCCATTAGCTCTAAGGCTGCATTAGCAGTGTCACAGTGCCCTCTACTGGTCAAGCATGTACAGTAGCAGTAGAAATACTGATTGAGCGACTACAAGGCAAAATAAAATAAAATATACTGTAGACCAGTCGGCTTGTGTTCGTATCCGCGAGTGTTCGCTAGTCGGGTGTTTGTAAGTTGGGGACCTAGTGTATACAGCAGCAGAAGTGGAAAATGCAGCAGTAGTTTTACAAGAATAAAGTTAAAATATTAAGAGAAAAAAGTTGCAATTCTACCAGAATAAACTTCTACTATTGTGAGGAAAAATGATGTAATTTTCATAGCATAGAGGTGAAAAATTAAAGAAAGGTCATTTTTAAAAAGCCATAATATTATGAGAAACAAACACAACAAAATAAAGTTGTCATTTTTCATAAAATTACGTGTGTGCGTGTGTGTGTGGGGGGGGGGGGGGGGGGGGGTTGGATTATAATATTATGGGAACAAATAATATTCTGAGAAAAAATTACTGAAGATCATTTAAGAAGAAAGTTGAAATATTTTATTAAAACGTATAAAATAACAACAGCAAAAATGTAAAAAATCAGCAGTAATTTTGCAAGAATAAAGTTAAAAATATTCAACGAAAAAAGTTGTAATCTAATGGGAAAAAGTTGCAATTTTATGGGAATAGGGTTGTAATTTTATGAGGAAAAATAACTTCATTTTAGTAGCATTAGGTTGAAATATAATTTTTTTATATATTATGTTACGGGTGTAAAGTCAAAATATTATGGGTATAAAATCCTAATTCTGAGACGAAAATTTACAAGGGAAAAGGGAAAAAAAAACCAGCAGAAATGGGGAAATAACAGCTGTAATTTTATGCCAATAAAATCAAAAATATTGAGGGGAAAAAAGTTGTAATCAAATGAAGAAAAAGAATAAACTCGTAATTTTATGTCAAAACATGTAATTTCAGTAGCATGGAGTGTAAATATTTTATATGTTTTTATATTTTTCTTTTATATTATATAAGTAATTTTATTTGTTTTATATATTTTTTTAAAGTTCTAACATTAGGAGAAAACTAAATAAAATAAAGTTGTCATTTTTGTGAAATTGGGGTGGGGGGAAAGTTATAATATTATGGGTATAAAGTCCAACTACTATGGGAATGAAATCATAATACTACAAGACGAGAATACCGAAGAGTATTTGAGAAGAAAGTTGAAATATTTGGAAAATTGGAGGGGCGAAGTTGATATTTATTAATAGGCTTTTCACACCACTGCATATGACACAGCTGACATGCTTTTTCTTTCCCTCATTGTGTGCGGGTCCCTGACTCCCTCAGCCCACCAGGATGAGTTACAGCAGGGGTCGGGGACCATGAACGCCACATGCTTGAAAATGTATTCCTGTGAGAGCCATATCATATTTTTTAACATCCAATACAAGTAAATGTGTATCAGCCAATGCCGATACTGATCGGTGGCCAATCGATCGGAGCACCCTTACTCACTATAGTCCTTGGCACCGTTGCTAAATAGTTCCATTCTATCTAGTGACCCCATATCCACCCCCACCCCCGACCTCCCCATTCATTGCACTGCTAGTTTCATACCATACAATTAATACGTTTTTATTTTATTATTTTTTATATTCATAAAATATGACTTTAAATAACTTTTTGTGTACTTTTATTTATGTAAAATATTTACATTTTCTTGTTTTAAATGTATTTTTGGCAGCTACTCTCGTAACCGTACATACGACACCTACGTGGGGCGGGGCTACGTGATCGCCGGCATGGATGAAGGTCTGATTGGCGTGTGCACCGGGGAGCGGCGCACCATCACCATCCCTCCGCATCTCGCCTACGGAGAGGAGGGCACAGGTACGAGTCGCCAAAACATCCTCGCCCGTCACGTTGGCTTCCTTTCCCGCTTCTTTCAAGATTCGGAGGTTCCCTTTTCATAGCTTGAGTCACAATTTGGCGTGCATGGGAAAGTGGAAGACGTCAGGAGGTTGCCCACAGCCACTTTTCATGCTTCTTTCCAGGTTCCAAGATCCCCGGCTCGGCCGTGCTGGTGTTCGACGTGCACATCATCGACTTCCACAACCCGGCAGACACGACGGAGGTGACGGTCACGCACAAGCCGGACGTTTGCGAGAAGATGAGCAAGAAGGGTGACTTTGTCAAGTACCACTACAACGCCTCGCTGATGGACGGCAGCGCCCTGGACTCCACGTCAGTCACATTGTCTTTGATCCTGCTGTCATGTGTCATGTACACCTGGCATCTCTCATGTGCGTTTTTTCTTTTTCAGCTACAACTATGAAAAGACGTACAACATTGTCCTGGGAGCCAACCAGGTGGTCCCCGGCATGGAGGAAGGGCTGATAGGAATGTGCGTGGGCGAGCGGAGGCACCTCGTCATCCCTCCTCACCTCGGCTACGGCGAGGGTGGCGTCAGTAAGTCCGATGCCCAACAACATCTCATGAGTTCATACACAGCAGCCAAGCCCTTTCATACGCATCACGCGGGTCAGCAAGAGCAACATGAGCCCAGCAGAAGCCTCAAAAAATGAGGGAAAATAAAAGAATATGTTTTTCATTTTAGAAAGCAGCTGCTTTGTGGTACTCACTGTTGATTTTGACTTAAAGAAATACGTGAACTGTATAACCAGGGCGTACAGACGGTTACCAGCGAGGGCCGCATACATACAATTGAAAGGGTGCTGGGGGGCATTTTGAGACATTTTGTGCTTTTTAAAAATGTAGTTATCTATTTATCTATGTATGGATGTATGTAGTTATCTATTTATTTATTATTATTATTATTATTATTTATATTTTTTAATGTCTTTTTACATTTTGTATTTTATACAATGTTTATGCATATGTATATATGATTTAATACTTGTATATTTTCATTTATTCATCTGTTTATCCATAAATACAGTATATATATATATATATATATATATATATATATATGGATGCCATAAATATTAGCACCCCTGGTTAAGATGCGCTCTTTAGCTTCTAATACATTTTTTTTGTTTTCTAAAAAAAAATATCGGGCGGCAATGGAAAAAAAGAGGAAAATCCCAACTTTAATTCAAGTACATTTTAAGAAAATGAATCATCAAATCATGTGAGCCACAATTATTAGCACCCCTGATGTTAATACTTTGTGCAACCCCCCTTTGCCAACAAAATGGCACCTAATTTTCTCCTATAATGTTTCACAAGATGGGGGAATACAGAAAGAGGGATCTTTGACCATTCCTCTTTGCACAGTCTCTCTAAGTCATCCAGCAACCTGGGTCCTCTCCTCTTTAGCTTGCTTCACAGCTTTTCAGTGGGGTTGAGGTCTGCGGACAGAGATGGGCATGGTAGGAGCTTGATTCTGTGTCTGGTGAACCATTTCTGTGTAGATTTGGCCACATGTTATCTTTCTGAAAGACCCAGTGACGATCCATCTTCAGCTTTGGGCAGAGGCCACCAGATGTTGCTTTAAAATGTCCTGGTATTTCAAAGCGTTCATGTTCCCAGGGCCTTTGGAAGAAAAACAGGCCCACAGCTTCACCGATCCTTCCCCGTACTTCACAGCGGGCATGAGGTGCTTTTCCGCATCCTCCTCCTTTTGCGTTGCGCCAGACCCACTTAGAGTGTTTGTTGCCAAAAAGCTCTAACCTTGGTCATCTGGCCAAAGCTTAACGAACGGCACACGTTTACGTTTACGATTGGGAGTGAGAAAAGGTTTTTTCTGTCCACGCCTCCCAAACAGCTTCTTGGCATGTAGATAGCGCCTGATGGTTGTTTTGGAAGCTTTGTGACCCCAAGATGCTACCATTTGTTGCAATTCTTGAACAGTGAGCTTTGGAGCATTTTTTAGTTCTCTTACCATCCTCCTCACTGAGCGTGGTGGCAAATTAAACATGCGTCCTCGTCCAGGCTAGTTTACCACTGCTCCAGTTATTTTAAACTTGTTCATGATTCCTCTGACAGCAGATATGGGCAGGTGCAGGTGAGGGGCTGTTTTCTTGTAGCCATTGCCTGACTTGGGAAGGTGGACGCACATCTGGTGTGTTCCTTTTTCTTTCCCATGTTGAAGAGTGGATAATAGAAATGGCTTCTGTGTCACGTCAGACTTATACCCCAAAGAAACAGGAAGTGATGAATTACTAATTAAATGTTCCTCAATACGCTGGTCAACTTTGTAAACTACTGTAGAAATGACAGAAATACTTCAATTGCATTTATTTCCTCGGAATTGTCAGGGCTGCCGATAATTGTGGGATAGGTCATTTTAGGAAAAATAATTATTTCTTAACTTGGGATTTTTTTTTATTTTCTCAAAATTCACTTGAGATGAAGGTTACATTTTTCCCCAATTTTCAGTATGGGCCTATATTTTTTTTAGAAAAAAAATCAAATTATTAGAAGCTAAAAACAAATCTTAACCAGGGGTGCCAACAATTATGGAGGGCGCTGTAGATAGAGAGAGATTTACCCGGCCCACAACTTGAGAGTATTTTATCAAAAGAACTTCCTAGGAAGTAACATCATTAAAAAAAACAAAAACTGAAAAGAGCAGGATGGGACCCCCTTAAATACAAATCCAGTCATCATCTAGACTGTTCAGTCATGGCTGTGTGTGTGTTTGCGTGCAGCTGGTGAGGTGCCGGGCAGCGCCGTGCTGGTGTTCGACGTGGAGCTGGTGGACATGGAGGAGGGACTTCCTGAAGGCTACATGTTCATCTGGAACCAGGACGTGTCAGCTGACCTCTTCACAGAGATGGACAAGGACAATAACGAGCAGGTGGAACCTTCTGAGGTACGGATACCCTCCCGATACTTCATTAACCATCACACGTGTAACCGTTGGGAATATACCAATTCATAAATCTTGCTGTTAAGTTGGGATGTCGGCTGCCGATCCGCTGTATTTGTGAAGATCGGATAATATCGGCTTCCGCCATGAGACCAGGCCGATCCGGTTGCCATATCACGTTCATAACTCTGAGCCACATTCCAACATGGTGGGTGCAGTAATGCGCCTCAAAGCTGGAGTCCCTAGAAGAACGAAACGCAACACCACCATGCAGGCATGTCCGTGGTGAAGTTAGTTGGACGTTGGACGTGGGATATTCGGCTCCGTAGCCTCAGAGGTACGTAGTTCCCTCTCACTGTGCCCGGTGAAGGGAAGTGCCGCTCTAACCGCTGGGTGCTTGTAATCGGGACCGCACAAACACGACTAAACATGTGGAAAACTCCTCTGTTACGGAGCGTGAATGGAAGCTAGCAGAGTTGGCCTACTTTAGCTAGTGCAGCAGTGTGTGTGCACCCGGCGGGTATCAACCATCAATTGCCATTCTCAACACACACGACACATTCCGGGTTTCAAAATAAGAGCGCCCTTTGTCACATTTGTCATTGTGTAAACAAAATAAGGGTGTCATTCAAATATCTTACATTAATAACGCGACTGGAATGACATCTGTGACTCCATCTTCCTCAACCACAAGCACGGCCATTACAGTTTGTTGAAGGTTTTGTAGCGATATGTGACAAAGTTAGCCAAGCTACAGTACATCCATTTCTCAACGACTGGACAAAATGGGCCATCAATAAATGGAAGGATTTTTGCATTTTATTCACTACCCCAAACAGCACACACTCTATGCTGGACAAATAAGTGGAGAAGATAAAAAACTGAATTCTAAAACATTAAAACGGGGAAAAAAATAAAACGGATTTCATAGGGTCTAAGAGAGTTTGTTAAAAAAAAAAATCGTATTCTAAATCACACCACAAATTGATCTATAATCACGTCAAATGATTAGCCCTGCCCTAAAAGTATCTTGCACACCCATTTTTTTCCAATTTGATCTTTTATTGGATCATTTATTGGATTAGGGACCTGAGGTTGGTTACAAAAGCCAAACAATATTGTTGGTCGTGCTGTGGAATAAAAAAGTGCATTCAGCAATACTTTGTTTGCATTTGAAGAGTTATTTTCATAACCACATTCAATTCCAAAAATGCATCTTTGTAACAAAAGTTACAAATGATTAAAACAAACAAAAAAAAACAAGCAGAAAAAACAACAAACGATCTGTATCGGATCGTATCCACAAGACAATTAAAAAAAGTAAATAATTGGATCAGCTCGGAAGCCCAAAAATGTGTATCCGGACATCCCTACTGTTAAGTGCTTGAATACAGCCTATAATTAGTCAAAAAAATACGCATATTTAAGAAAATGTTTCCTATTTTTGCCTAAATGAAGCATTCTCAAGCATTAAAATGTCTAAATGAAGTAAAATAGAAATATAAGGCATTCAGAAGACACATTGAAAGACGTTGTGATGCTACGTAGTATTCTACACTGGTCTCTAGGTGTCGGTAATGTTACCTTGATGAGACAATAGCCACCACCGGAAGAACTGAACAGAAACGGGAAGTAAAAATGGAGCAACAAAAAGGACGCTAACGTGGGAGTCTGTTATGTCTTATTTATGTCTTATTTTCTTGAATCATGTCTATAATATTGGGTAATGTTTGTGTGACTATAGGGCTGTTATTTCATGGCTACAGGCTCTAATAATGTTTAAAAGGGTATTTAGAAGGTTGTAAACAGGTTTCCTGCCAAAATAGTCATACTTCTCCACACACGGGGACAGGTGGCTGACAATGTTGACTGACAGCCAGCTATTTGTGGAACGTGTGTAGGTCCGTGTGCTAACTTTACCCTGTTGCGTGTGATTGATGTGTAGCGAGCGCTGCAGGAACGTAGAAGCTCATCATGTCTGACTTTCGCGCCCCACAGCTGTGTCGCAACATTTTAAAGCGCATGCAGAGCTGAAGACAAAGGGATAAAGACAAGATGCAGGATGCTGAACCCTCGTGACTACTTCAAATGCAGCTACTGCCAATGTGTGGAGTCAGGATGTCGCCTACAGCCACAGCAGTTAATGCCAATTTTTTATATTTTTTTTACCTAATTTGAGACCCCCGCGGTTATTTGCTCTTGTCGACCACGCCGCTGCAACCACAGGAGACGATACAGCATATACTGTAGTGGATTGACTTGTCTTTTTGTCTTGGGTAGTTCACAGACTACATCATGCGGCAGGTGAGCGAGGGCAAAGGTCGCCTGGCCCCCGGCTTCGACCCCTACCGCATCATCGACAACATGTTCAACAACCAGGACCGCGACGGCGACGGCAAGATCACGGCGGCTGAGTTCCGGCTCAAAGCGGACGAAGCCGCCGCCCATGACGAGCTATGACGGGGCTTGAGACCCGGGTCAGCGTCTAAAGGAGCGGGGGCGGGCTTCAGAGTGTGGGGCTTGTACTTTTTTTTTTTTTTTTTTGTACCGATTAGATTTTTTATTTCTTTCCACTAAGTGGATGCTCAAATGAGCCAAATGAGTCCGGACGTTTTATATTGTTTTGTTTTTTTTAATGGTTACAAACGTGTAAAACAACCAAGCCAACGTCTGCTTCACCTATTGCACCTTCTCCAATGCACGGTACCTGCTTGCTTCTCTCATGCACAGTACCTACTGGACGGTACCTGCTTGCTTCTCCGATGCACAGTACCTACTGGACGGTACCTGCTTGCTTCTCTAATGCATAGTACCTACTGGACGGTACCTGCTGGCTTCTCTCATGCACAGTACCTACTGGACGGTACCTGCTGGCTTCTCTCATGCACAGTACCTACTGGACGGTACCTGCTTGCTTCTCTAATGCACAGTACCTACTGGACGGTACCTGCTTGCTTCTCTAATGCATAGTACCTACTGGACGGTACCTGCTTGCTTCTCTGATGCACAGTACCTACTGGACGGTACCTGCTGGCTTCTCTAATGCACAGTAACTACTGGACGGTACCTGCTTGCTTCTCTAATGCATAGTACCTACTGGATGGTACCTGCTGGCTTCTCTGATGCACAGTACCTACTGGACGGTACCTGCTTGCTTCTCTAATGCACAGTACCTACTGGTGGATACCTGCTCGCTTCTCCAAAAGCGTTTACAGGTGATGTAAACCACCGCTTTCACTGTTGCTGTCCTGTATTCTACTTCACAGTCCACACTTTGCTGCCCTCTGTGTCCTCTAAAGATAAAACGTGCCTCCTCACGCCAAGACTGATGCGTTCAATGCGGCGGGGTTTTCCTAGTTTCCTGCGATACTGCGTGGCGGAGAAACGACACATTGTCGTTCGGTTGAAGTCCAATCGGTGGCATTGTTTGAGGAGACCTTCTAGAAGGGGCAAACACACATGCTAACGTTAGCTTTCCCAGTCTCCACTTGGATGAAACGTGGCTTGGCTTTTGGAGTTTCCTGCAATACAAAACTCATCAGGTTTTTTAGCTTATTATTTTTGTTCTTTAAAATGTCCAAATAGCTTGTCTGTTTTCACTTATGTGGTATGAAAGTGCGTTGTGGATTCACGGCATCAACACGACACTCCATGGAAGGATGATTCCGTGTAGGAAAGTGTGACTGCTTTGTGCATTTTATTTCTATTCCATCATGTTGGCGGAATATTTAAAGTTGTGTTCTTATTCCTTCAGAGCAAAAAGGTCAAATGCGTGTTTGCTCACATGTTTTTTTTTTTTTTTCAAGGTTTATACAATAAGTAGGATTTTTACCCTTTTAAGCAGCGGACTGTCTCGTCTGCATAGGAGCATGTGTGCCGCAGCTCCCCCTACAGTCCCCAAGTGGCATTTCCCGAAAAGCCAAGAATATTCAAACGTTTCCTCCAAGAAAGTTGAAACTCAAGGTGAAAACTGACTCACCAAAGATGATACCTCTTCGCTCTGAGGCCTCCCATGTGACACGCGCTTGTGTTTTATGGCCTCGGGCTGCTGGCATGACGTTAACGACACTTTGTTGTCTGTGGGAGTGTGCACTGCGGGGGAGGTTACACAGACTATGTAGTGGGAAATGTGATTTTTAATAAAAGGTGGGAAAAGATCAAAGGCTTGTCTTCCATCTTGCAAGGTCACATGAGCACAGTAGTGAAGTCCGGATCCATCCTGAAATATCGATACTTCCGATGGTCACACTTTCCAATAAGGTACACAGAAACACTGTAGTTACTGAGGAACTAATGAACTGATGACTAAGACGCATACATTTAGACAACTTACTGAGGAACTAATGAATAACTAATGAGTAGTGGTGAGGGTTAGGTAGGTTAGTTCCTCGTCAACTACTGGAATTTTGTGTACCGTCCCTTATTGTAAAGTGTTACCATTCCGATACCAGCCCTTCATCCTCTAAAATCAATTCTCAAGTAAAAAATGTATACTTTTGTCAGGCTCAGGGAGCCGTGTTACTTGGATCCCGGAATGCAGACACAGGGGTTAGTCCAAAAGTTCAAAATATATTTAATGAACAACAGAGGAGGCACAAAACAGGAACTCAGGGTGACGGTGCAAAAAACTAAGGAGGGCACCGTGGGCAGAAAACAAGAACAGCTATGAACTAAAGAGTGCTGGAGCTACCACTTGAGCTGGACGGAGGTCTGGTGTAGCAGGTGGACTTAGCTGGTTGAAGTAGCGTGAAGAACTGCAACAGGAGAATACAGGTAAGCAGGAGAAGTGCACATGGTCTGGAAGCACCAACATGGAGAAATAATCCAGCACTGGCTAGCTGCAGGTGAGGAGACTAAAAAGGTAGCTGATTGAACACAGCTGCAGGGATCCGGTAGCTCCGCCCAGCTCAGGAGTTGTCACAGTCTGAGCAAGTAAACAGAGGAGAGGTCAGCAATAACATACAACATAATGGAAAACAGCACAAAACTAAAGCAGGCGACAAGTGTCACCGTAGCGCGTGACAACTTTTGGTACTTCAGTCATTTGCGGTAATGGTTGTCTGTTGAAACGATGACCGATCATCAACAGAGCCATGTGTGAATTCTGAATGAAGTTTTCATGCTTAAGTTAGTTCATAATAATTCATCATTTATTTAATGGTTTCATTATTGTACTTATTTTCCTTTTTTATGTTTAAAAAATCATTTTCACATAATTTATATGATTTTGTTCTCTGTTGTATATTAGTTATATTAGGCTATATTGTACAACACCCCACTACCTCTATATACTTCAGGGTTTTAAATAAAAGACTTCAATTCATTATTAATTTATTTAAATGTATTATTTAAGTAATTGATCAGAAAATAGTGACAAGGTTTTTGAACTTTTCTTTTGCTATGCAATCCAAGTTGCCAACATGTTGCGTATTCGTCTCCGTTTGTGTATTCTCATTATTTATGTTCAGATTTGAGCACCAAATGATTTCATATACCGATCAAGTTCATTCTGCAGTTGCATGTATTAGTTTTTGATTGAGAAATGTATTTATTTGTTTGTACACTAAGTCCCCAACTAACGAGCACAATTGATTCCAGACGACCGTTCTTCAGTCGAAACAAAATTAATATTAGCAATGATATAGCCTGGAGGAGGGGCATGATGGCGAGCGTCTGGTGGCCGGGCCTACGCCCATGGGGCCCGGCCGGGCACAGCCCGAAGAGACAACATGGGTCCCCCCTCCAATGAGCTCACCACTCATGGGAGGGGCCAAAGGGGTCGGGTGCAGAGTGAGCTGGGTGACAGCCGAAGGCGGGGACCTTGGCGGTCCAATCCTCAGCTACAGAAACTAGCTCTAGGGACATGGAATGTCACCTCTCTGGTAGGGAAAGAGCCTGAGCTGGTGCATGAGGTTGAGAAGTTCCGGCTAGATATAGTCGGACTCACCTCAACGCACAGCAAGGGCTCTGGAACCAGTCCTCTTGAGAGGGGTTGGACCTTGTTCCACTCTGGCGTTGCCAGCAGTGAGAGGCGACGGGCAGGTGTGGCAATTCTTGTTGCGCCCCGGCTTGTGGCCGGCATGTTGGAGTTTAACCCGGTGAACGAGAGGGTAGTTTCCCTCCGCCTTCGAGTGGGGGGATGGGTCCTGACTGTTGTTTGTGCTTATGCACCAAACAGCAGTTCAGAATACCCACCTTTTTTGGAGTCTCTAGAGGAAGTACTGGAGAGTGCTCCCTCAGGCGATTCCCTTGTTCTGCTGGGGGACTTCAGTGCTCACGTTGGCAGCGACAGTGAGACCTGGAGAGGCGTGATTGGGAAGAACGGCCCCCCTGATCTGAACCCGAGCGGTGCTTTGTTATTGGACTTCTGTGCTCGTCACAGATTGTCGATAACAAACACAATGTTCAAGCATAAGGGTGTCCACATGTGCACTTGGCACCAGGACACCGTAGGCCGCACTTCCATGATTGACTTTGTGGTCGTATCATCGGACTTGCGGCCATATGTTTTGGACACTCGGGTGAAGAGAGGGGCGGAGCTGTCAACTGATCACCACCTGGTGGTAAATTGGCTCCGATGGTGGGGGAGGATGCCGGTCAGCCCTGGCAGGCCCAAACGTATTGTGAGGGTCTGCTGGGAACGACTGGCAGAGTCCCCTGTCAGAAGAAGTTTCAACTCCCACCTCCGGGAGAGCTCCGACCATGTTCCGAGGGAGGTGGCGGACATTGAGTCTGAATGGGCCATGTTCCGTGCCTCTATTGTCAAGGCAGCTGATCGGAGCTGTGGCCGTAAGGTGGTTGGTGCCTGTCGTGGCGGTAATCCCAGAACCCGTTGGTGGACACCAGTGGTGAGGGATGCCGTCAAGATGAAGAAGGAGTCCTATCGGGCCTTTTTGGCTCATGGGACTCCGGAAGCAGCTGACAGGTATCGGCAGCCCAAGCGGTCTGCGGCTCTGGCAGTCGCTGAGGCAAAAACTCGGAGATGGGAGGAGTTCGGAGAAGCCATGGAGAACGACTTCCGGACGGCTTCGAAGAGATTCTGGACCACCATTCGGTGTCTCAGGAGGGGGAAGCAGTCCACAGTCAACACCGTGTATGGTGGGGATGGTGTGCTGCTGACCTCAACTCGGGATGTTGTGGATCGGTGGAAAGAATACTTCAAAGACCTCCTCAATCCCACCGACACGTCTTCCTATGAGGAAGCAGAGCCTGGGGACTCCACGGTGGGCTCTACTATCTCTGGGGCTGAGGTTGCTGAGGTTGTCAAAAAGCTCCTCGGTGGCAGGGCCCCGGGGGTGGATGAGATCCGCCCGGAGTTCCTTAAGGCCATGGATGCTGTAGGCATGTCTTGGTTGACACGACTCTGCAGCATTGCGTGGACATCGGGGGCAGTGCCTTTGGATTGGCAGACCGGGGTGGTGGTTCCTCTTTTTAAGAAGGGGGACCGGAGGGTGTGTTCCAACTATCGTGGAATCACACTCCTCAGCCTCCCTGGTAAGGTCTATTCAGGGGTTCTGCAGAGGAGGATCCGCCGGATAGTTGAATCTCGGATTCAGGAGGAGCAGTGTGGTTTTCGTCCTGGTCGTGGAACTGTGGACCAGCTCTACACTCTCAGCAGGGTCCTTGAGGGTGCATGGGAGTTTGCCCAACCAGTCTACATGTGTTTTGTGGACTTGGAGAAGGCATTCGACCGTGTTCCTCGAGGAATTCTGTGGGGAGTACTCCGGGAGTATGGGGTATCGGACCAGCTAATTCAGGCTGTTCGTTCCCTGTATGACCGGTGTCAGAGTTTGGTTCGCATTGCCGGCAGTAAGTCGGACCCGTTTCCAAGGAAGGTTGGACTCCGCCAGGGCTGCCCTTTGTCACCAATTCTGTTCATTATTTTTATGGACAGAATTTCTAGGCGCAGCCAGGGCGTTGAGGGGTTCCGGTTCGGTGGCTGCAGGATTGAGTCTCTGCTTTTTGCAGATGATGTGGTCCTGCTGGCTTCATCAAGCCATGAACTTCAACTTTCACTAGATCGGTTCGCAGCCGAGTGCGAAGCGGCCGGGATGAGAATCAGCACCTCCAAGTCCGAGTCCATGGTTCTCGCCCGGAAAAGGGTGGAATGCCATCTCCAGGTCGGGGATGAGATCCTGCCCCAAGTGGAGGAGTTTAGGTATCTTGGGGTCTTATTCACGAGTGAGGGAAGGATGGAACGCGAGATCGATAAGCGAATTGGTGCGGCGTCTGCAGTGATGCAGACTCTACATCGGTCTGTTGTGGTGAAGAGAGAGCTAAGCCAAAAGGCAAAGCTCTCAATTTACTGGTCGATCTCCGTTCCTACCCTCACCTATGGTCATGAGCTTTGGGTAATGACCGAAAGGACAAGATCGCGGGTACAAGCGGCCGAAATGAGTTTTGTCCGTAGGGTGGCTGGGCTCTCCCTTAGAGATAGGGTGAGAAGCACTGTCATCCGGGAGAGACTCGGAGTAGAACCGCTGCTCCTCCGCATTGAGAGGAGCCAGATGAGGTGGCTTGGGCATCTGGTCAGGATGCCTCCCGGACGCCTCCCTGGGGAGGTGTTCAGGGCAAGTCCGACCGGTAAAAGGCCTCAGGGAAGACCCAGGACACGTTGGAGAGACTATGTTTCCCAACTGGCCTGGGAACGCCTCGGGATCCACCGGGAGGAGCTGGACAAAGTGGCCGGGGAGAAGAAAATCTGGGCCTCCCTGCTTAGGCTGTTGCCCCCGCGACCCGATCTCGGATAAGCGGTAGAAGATGGATGGATGGATGGATGGCAATGATATAGGTACTACATGTACGTGTATACATACAGTATATGCGTACGTATGTAAATATGAGTTTGGATGCAGTAGTAATATTAAACCAGGATGATTAATGAAAAAAACAATAATGAAAATGATATAATAATACGTAATGATAAATGTTATTTACCTTTGAAGAGGAGTGTTTTTTCCATCTCTCCCATGCATTTGCCTCTCCTCTTTGTACTGATAGTGGATGCCATTGGTGCAGAAGTCTTCACATGTTCCAGAATTCCAACCTTGCCTTTGTAAATTGTTCCTATGGTTGAGCGATTCACTCCATAAGCATGCGCTACATTAGCCATTTTCTCGCCATCGTCCAACTTCCTGATGATGGCCACCTTCGTTTCCATAGAAATTGCTTGAGGTTTCCTGCCACTACTACTAGCACTTGCACTCCATTTATCAGCCATGATAACGGATAACAAACGTCTCTGTAAAGTATCGAATGGGGTACAAACGGCGTGCTCTGAGATGTTATCGGCGACGAACTGAGAAAGATCGCGCGAGAGGGATGCTACCTACCATTCGTAGCGGCGGAATGGCGCGCAATACAAAAATAGTGCCTTTGTATTTCGAAAAAATGTAAATGACAAAATATGGCAATTTTCGAAAAAAATCATGAAAAAAATAGACCAGTCGGCTTGTGTTCGTAAGTTGGGGACTTAGTGTATTGATTTTCTATGTAGCCTGGTTAGCATTGGCAACACAGTAAGGAAGGGAAACGTTTCTTTCATACTTCTGCAAAGACTTTTATGTCGCTGGACTGTCCAACGCTCATCGTCACTCTACAAATTTTCCTACTCCATACAATGAAGACATGTTGTTGGAGGATTGTGCTTATTGAAAAGTGAATGCAGCTTTGGTGAGGAAAAGAGGCATCATTTTTAAAGAACTCTTTTATTGACGGTTAAAGGTGGTATCCATCCTTGTAAATCACGCTTTTTCACTCAAAAGTATAAGAACACCAGCAAGCAAAAAATGTACACACACACACACCAAGTCTGTATTGTGAACTATTGTGGTTTGAGCCAGGCAAAAAGGAATGCACAGGAACGCACGCATGTACGCAGTCTCACAAACACTATGGGCAATTAGCAGTCATGGCTGAGCAGGAAGCGGGGGTGGCATAAAGGCTGTTGGAGCGTTAGCGCCCCCCATTGCAGTACCTAACCCTGACAGGATAAAACAAAGGATTAAATGTATCATTTGAAGTACATAAGTGAGGTCATCATACAAATCAAAAATGTATATTTTTGCATAAAAACAGATATAAAAGCTCCTCATTGTCGTCGAGTGAGACCAAAGCATGCTTTCTCCATCAGGTCGTGTATTATTGCTTCGGCAGCACCAAGAAGTCTCTCTGTACTTATAACAACGTATCCTGGTTCTACACATGACAGCTGCTGAAGTGCGGTTTTCGGGGTAGGACGGAAAACGTAAAAAGTACCCTGCTGTAGTGGTTGATGTAAAAGACACTTCCTCGTTCATTTAGACATGAATGCTGCACATGGTTTGGATTTTGTGTGATGCAGCCTTTGCATTCAGATTGTGCTATTTCCCACGCTGCGTGATTCAAACATTTTTTCAGAGGTTCGAAAGAGGGTGATCATGTTTGCAATGAATCTTGTCGCCCTTCCAATATCTTCAGATGGGGCTGCGTCGCCGCCGTTCTTGATGATTCTTGTACGATTATAAAGAAAATAACGAGATTAGAAATAAAAAAACAAGATGAACTGTATTGATGAGAAAGTATGTTTTGCTGTGGGTAATGTATCTGTTATTTACCAGTAGTCTTACGAATTTGCCCGGCAACACAGGAGTATCAAGCATATTTTGATGAGGATGTCAGAGATAAAAGGAAATCTATATCATATGTATATACAGTCAAACCTGTCTTAGCGGCCACCTTTATAGAACGGCCACCTGCCTATAGCAGCCACTGAAAAATCCCCCGCAGCAAATTTACATGTTATAGACCCTGTGTATAGCAGTCACCTGTCCAACGCGGCCAGCGGCCACCCATTTTGTCTCCCTTGGTCAATATCTGACTGCATATAGCGGCCAAATTACCGACTCAAGTAGAAGCTTCATGCACGAAAAAGTTTAGTTTTTCAATCAATGAAGCCGTCGTGTGTAGACTTTAATTACTGAGTCCTAGCTCAGTCTCAATCATTCACAAGATCCACACAAACTGTCAGTTGTTCCACATAAAAAAGCCGTCTTCTTTTGAGCTTGCTATTTCCTGGTCAAACATGTAACTTTAAGAGCATTTGCACCAAAACATTACCGCAAAGTAGGCTGGGAACAGGACGTGCTCCCAGCGACGCTACAATAAAAAAAAAACATACGCTAGCATGCATGCGGCAGCGGGAGCAAAACTGAGTTGGGTTGTACTTAATTGAAGTATTTTAGAATGTACTCACGTTATTTTTCATCAATCCTCATCCACAAATCCATCAATGTCCTCATCTTCTGTATTCGACACAAACAAAGCCGTCTTCTTTGCCGTTCGCTACTAGTCTGTTAACTTGTCAGTGTTATTCAGCTCCGAAGCAAAGAAGGAAACTTCTCCTGTTGCTTCTGCCAACTTTATTTATTGAACGCGGCCACCAGACAGCAGCTCAGAACACACACACATCTCTCAGCATCGTCTCTCCTTCCTGCTTGCCCACAAGGCAAAGGTTAAACAAGCCCCACTACATAGCTGTCCAGCCAATGCCTGTAACAAGTGACACCGTTTATTTCCTGGTGTGCACTGGTCAATACTGTAATGCCGCTTGTTGTGGGGAAGGAGAGACTCACGTCGCCGATGCACTTTAATGGCTTTATTAACAGCGGAGAACACTGCAGGACTTTACATCCACGCCAACATAAACACACTTCCCAACTCTCTCCAAACTCACAGCTAGCACTGAGCCTAGCTCTCCTGCTCGGGACGCCCACCGTCACTTCCCGTCACTTCCTGATGAACTAAAGCTGTAATGACACTCTGCCGTATAAAAAGTAAAATATTAAAAACAAGCGTAAGACATTATTAGCACAGCTTTGTTCTGTGGGTCGTGGATAATAACAAGCCTAGTACTTGTAGTGCTGTACAACTTTTATCCGCAGTCCCACAGTGCCCTCTACTGGTCAACATTCAAACTGGACGCCAACCTGTCTATAGAGGCCACTCTTGCAGTCTCCCTCTAGTGGCCGCTATAGACAAGTTTGAGTGTATTATGTTATATACTTTTATCTAATGAGCCCTTTTTAAAAACAAATATTTGTCAAAGTTGATAAAATAGTGTTTTAGATTGGGTTAAAATACCGCTATAGGAATTTCTTATGATGGGAATTTTCTCAAATGACGGGTGATGGGTTTGTGGTAGTAAGTAAAGGGTGAATATTACCTGAAGACTTCTTCTGCGCCGTGTTAGGGGGAAATAGGGGGAAAGAAAGTGTCCTTCTCTCAATCAAGTCCCAGATGACGGTAGAATGTAGTGAGTACAGTGGATGGTTTTCAGGTGTCTGTGAAAAGGGGGTGGAGACTGAGGAAGCATAGCTTGCCTCCTGACGACCCCCGTGTCCTGGAGACCAGTCATGACATGTTTGTTTTTGTTTTTTTTTAATCAAATAATGTCTGCTTTTGTATTTGAACGCTTACAGTATTCCGGCAATGTGGAGCATCCTGTTGTAACGAGTTTAAAACTGTTGTTAATTTCACCAAAACGCTTACAGCATAACTGTATTGTTATATTTTGTATGGTGCTAGTGTTGCGTCAGTGTGTGCTGGAGCGTGGTGACGTAGTTACGTGACGGTGCGTGTGCGTTCTCGTCCACAAGACGTGAAATGTGCTCTTTCCCTGAAAGTTGCGTGAAATGTGTGTGAAGAGTTAATGTGCTGTGTTGTATGTAACATTATGGATGTCTAGTGAGAGTTTGCATCATATCAGTACCTCAAGGTTTCATACAGATTTCATGCACGGGTAGCATGCGTATTGTGTCATTACCAGCCCCTTGAACGCAACGTTCTAGCAGTAAGAAAAAGAAAAAATGAAGAAAGAAGTAAAAGATGAATAGTACACGTAAGTACTAATTAACTGTGATTAAAAAGGACACAATGAAAGAAATAAATAGGACTAATACAAAACATCATATCTGGACAGCTACACAAAGAATAACAATAATAACAACCACTAACCAATCTCTTTGGGTGCATTAACACTCAGTCTACCAGAATTCTGCAACTACTAGAATGACCATAGCAGTCATTTGGACTCTTTGTATATAATTTGGATTATCATTAAAAAGATCTAAAAATAAATTGGTGGAATAGACAAAAAACACATCAGGACACTAAATGAAAACTGTAGTGATGGAGTGTTTGATTGAACTGACACAACATAACTTCTCTGCAACTACACATGCAAACTCCAACTGCAACCATTTTGTCTGAAGCAAGGCTAAAGCCTCCATAGCTGTCACCTTCTTTCTACTTGTCATTTTTGTCTCTCTTGGGTTTAGAGTGACGCTACAGCTAGGTTTTAGCATCACAGAGCATAAAAAACAAACAGCCAATAGAGCAGGAAGAAGGGTGGGAAAAATGTAGCAAATGGTGAAATATGACACCCCCTGTAAAAAGCAGGCAGTGAGTTTGACTGCTATGGTCATTCCAGGTAGTAACACTCAGATCTCTTTTGTGTTTTGAAATTTTAATGATAAAACAATGTTAGAATAAAATATAGACACATTTAGGAAAAGTCAGGGTCCTATGGGTACATAGCTTTTTTTTAACCAAGTTATGACATTGCAAATTTTGAAAACAGTCAAAATGACTAACTGAGTGTTAAAAGACATGACGGTAACAGTTTAACTGGGAAAAAACACATTTTGGACAATGCAAAAACACTACATTTGGACAATAAAGGTACATAACTACAAATCTGGTCTTCTAAAAACAATAAATATTAAAGGTAATTTTTTTAAGTACGTACCAAATTAAACTGACATGGAATACATGGAATCAGAGATCAGATAGGCTGGAAGCGGAGGAGGCACTGTGGGGGATCGTCACCCCAAAGAAATGGGCGGTGAAAGGATATATTGGTCTTCTATTAGCATGCTAATGGGAGTGATAGCGTTATATGTAGTATGGCTTTGGTATATATATATATATATATATACACATAGTGATAATAAATGTAATATTGGTCATATGTAAACAGTATATGTGTCTTTTGTTTCTGTCACTCACATTGCTGGAATAAATCTAAGACGGTAAATCTGAAATGTACTACTGCTTGGTGAGTCTTCATTTCGAAAATAAACGAACACGGTGGGAAGAATACGTATAGTGCATTCTTGTATTTGAGCACTTGCAGTATACTGGTACTGCGTTTGGAAAGAAAGAAATAAAATGGACGTAAAAACAAGGAATAGAAATAAAACATTGTCCTCACTGGGTGGGTGTACATTGGGATTTTTTTTCCTGCAAGACTCGATCAACATTAAAGCAGACACGGTGGGGGACGTGGACATCCTTTCAACATCCAAGGTCATTTCTGTTTTTCTTACATAGTCTGCACTTTAAAGTTGAATAAGTATTAAATGCCCAAAAATACATGAATTACCATACATACATAATATGCTTCCATTGCCTTTCAATAAATAGAACAGTCATAAAAGGAACAACACATAAAAAACAAAAGATAGTTTGATGAAATGATAGCTCTTTCACATCGAGAGGAGCCAGTTGAGGTGGCTCGGGCATCTAGTCCGGACGAGGCAGACCTAGGACACGCTGGCGGGATTATGTCTCACAGCTGGCCTGGGAACGCCTTGGCCTTGGCGTGGAGCTGGAGGAGGTGGTCGGGGGCCGGGAAGTCTGGGCTTCCCTACTGAGACTGCTGTCGTCGTGACCCGGACCCGGATAAGCGGAGGAACATGGATGGATGGATAGTTTTTGTAAGTATCACTTCTCACACACATAAAGTATGTCTGTGTGCCGGACCCCCGCTGTGTCAGGCTAAACTATTGTATTGACCAGCGATTGATAAGTCATGGGGGTGATGAGACAGTTGGCCCCATATTTCCTGTTTTTTATGGCTTCCTGGCTCCTTGGTATGTCGCCTTTATTTGTTTTCATGGATAACGTCTGTTTTATCCCGTGGGAACCCCAAGGGGTCAAGCTGATACTTGTGTTTTCTCAACAATCATAGTATCGGCTGGTTGGGGGGGCGGGCCTAGATGGGGCCTTCCTACTTTGCTCTTGGAGAAACAAGGCTGGTGGATGGACGGCAAACAGGTAATCATGATGTTTTTAGCTGTAGTAGAAAGGTGGTAGCTAAGGATGTAATGTTTTTTGTAAAAGCACGTCGTCATTAGGTCTGCTAAACAATAAATATAGATTATAGTTGGAAAAGTATTAAATTGGGTGGACTAAAATACAAGAAAGTGGTTTGCAATTGACTGTTTTAGCGCTTTATTGGTTTGTATTTTTTAAATGGGAATGTGGTAGCTGAGGATGTCATGTTTTGACTGTTTTAGCGCTTTACTGGTTTGTATTGGCCGCACGGTGAAATGTACTTTTCCCATTTAAACAGTGCAAACCATCCATCCATTTTCTATGCCGCTTCTCCTCATTAGGGTGGCGGGGGCATGCTGGAGCCTATCCCAGCTGACTTCGGGCAACAGGCGGGGTACACCCTGGACTGGTGTCCAGCCAATGGCAGGGCACATATAGACAAACAAGCATTCACACTCACATTCATACCTATGGACAATTTAGAGCCTCCAATGAAGCTAACATGCATGTTTTTGGAATGTGGGAGGAAACCGGGTGAACTTAATTCAAAAAATGAAGACATTGAAATGGTAATGGTGCTGAGGCGCCATGACGGGCCCAAGAGACATTATTATTTGTTGTGGGGGTTTGGGACCCCCAAAAGGCGGGAATATATTGTAAAGTGACGCTTTTCTTGTGTAAACTTCAGAAGACTCTTTTTCTTCTTGATGAACTTTGGTCCAACTTGGGAAGTGACATGTGCTGATGGAGGCTACGTGACTCAATGGTTGTACACGATATTTGGATGTTATCAAATTCCAAGATGTTCTGCCAAAACAAGTCATTCCAGTCACAAGTTATTTCCAAATATGGGCCGGATTTTGATAATTCACATCATTGTTATTGTCCACGAGGAGCATTTCAGTGGTGTAGTGAATCAACGAGGGAGCTCTTCTCCCCCAACTGCAGAGACGGGTTGTGTCACATTATTGGCCGACAGCGCTTAACTTAAAAATGTTCTAATTGTATTCTGCGACAAATGAAGCTGAACGTTTTACGAATTACAACACGCGAGCAATTAACAAACGACACGATTAAAAAAAATGTTTTTGTTTAAAAATATTTTGCTCAGCACAAGCTGTTATAGTTTGGGAAAATACTGAACGTCGGCTCGCCTTCAAAGTAAGGGTCCTAGGGTTCAACCTACTATTGGTGCCAAGATGATAATACGTACTGTATAATAACGACACATGACACACAATATTTATCAAATGTATGTTTTATTCGTTATTTATGCGTCTGTGTAGGCTCTCAGTCGTACAGGAGTTGTCCATCGAGGAAAAGGCTTCTTGAGACGTCATCTGTACTTCTGTGAAGAAGGTGTCGGACGTTTCGCTCCTCATCCGAAGAGCTTCGTCAGCGAACTAATAAGTGCTGGTAGCTTAGGCTTTAAATACAGTAAGAGTGGGCGGAATTGGTGTGCCAACACCCTCCTCCTATTGGTTCGTTACACTAAGCCTGGGCGGAGTAGTGGTATAATCCTATCCTGTTATTAACACCTCCGATAAAAGGGAAGTGTCGCTCCCTGAATAGGGTATGAACGACTCTGATACTGGCTTGTTAGCATCTATTGTTCTGGCTCGGCCCTGCCTTCACCTCATTTGCAAGACTAAGAGCTGTGGGTTTTGGTCTCAGTAACCTGCTGAACACAGGGTCCAAATTAAACCTCAAACCACCATTCCGATTCAATGATGGGTTCTGTTGTTTGACAAAAATAGCTTCCTTTACTCCTCTTTCAAACCATCTGTTTTCTTTGGCCAAAATCTTTACCTCGCTGTCCTGAAAAGAGTGATTGGTAGCTTTCAGGTGTAGATGTACTGCTGATTGAGGACCACTAGCATTGTCCCTGCGATGTTGATAAAGCCTTTTTTGGAGCATTTGCTTAGTTTCCCCAATGTAGTGCTCTTTGCATTCCTCATCTTTACAGTGGATGGAATAGACCACATTGCTCTGTTTCTGGTTTGGAGCCTTGTCTTTAGGATGCACTAATTTTTGTCTCAGGGTATTTACTGGTTTGAAATAGGTAGGAATTTTGTGTTGCCATAAGATCCTCTGGAGTTTTTCGGAGACCCCCGCTACATAAGGGACTACCACTCCTCTCCTTTTTGCTTCTGTGGGCTTTTGGGTTTCTTTCCCTACTCTCTTCTTTTGGCATTTGTTAAAAGCCCACCGTGGGTACCCACAGGTTGAGAGCGCTCTCTGAACATGTTGTGTCTCCTTTTTCTTTCCCTCAGCACTAGTTGGTATTTGTTCCGCTCTATGTTGGAGGGTCCTAATAACCCCTAGTTTATGTTGTAGTGGATGGTTTGATTCAAAAAGCAGGTATTGGTCAGTGTGTGTGGCCTTTCTAAAGACCTCTGTAAGTAGCTGTCTGTCCTTTCCTATAATTACCTTGCAGTCTAAGAAGGCTAGTTGGTTTTCTTTAGTGTCCTCGCGAGTAAATTTGATATTGGTGTCCACCGCATTGATGTGATCTGTGAAAGACTGAATTTCTTGTTTTTTGATTATGACAAAGGTGTCATCCACGTATCTAAACCAGTGCCTTGGTTTTGTCCCTGAGAAGGATGTGAGAGCCTGTTTCTCCATCTCTTCCATGTACAGATTCGCCACTATGGGTGAGACTGGTGAGCCCATCGCACAACCATGAATTTGTCTGTAGAATTTCCCTCTAAACTGAAAATATGTGGTGTTAAGGCAAATTTCCAGTAATTGGCAGATGTGGTCAGCACTAAGTTTTGTTCTCCGATGCAGAGTTGAGTCCTCGAGCAGTCTCTTCCTCACCACCGAGACTGCTGCTGAGGTGGGGACAGATGTGAAAAGTGAAGTCACATCATAAGACACCAAAGTTTCCTCTGGCTCCAATCTGAGGTCTTTGATGCTCGCCACAAACCCTTTTGTGTTCTCTATATGATGATCAGTGTTGCCTACCAATGGGGATAAGACTGTTTTTACATATTTCGCTACATTGTACGTGGTAGAGTCAATGCTACAGACAATGGGTCTGAGGGGAAACCCTTCCTTGTGGATTTTTGGAATCAGCAGTACATCTACACCTGAAAGCTACCAATCACTCTTTTCAGGACAGCGAGGTAAAGATTTTGGCCAAAGAAAACAGATGGTTTGAAAGAGGAGTAAAGGAAGCTATTTTTGTCAAACAACAGAACCCATCATTGAATCGGAATGGTGGTTTGAGGTTTAATTTGGACCCTGTGTTCAGCAGGTTACTGAGACCAAAACCCACAGCTCTTAGTCTTGCAAATGAGGTGAAGGCAGGGCCGAGCCAGAACAATAGATGCTAACAAGCCAGTATCAGAGTCGTTCATACCCTATTCAGGGAGCGACACTTCCCTTTTATCGGAGGTGTTAATAACAGGATAGGATTATACCACTACTCCGCCCAGGCTTAGTGTAACGAACCAATAGGAGGAGGGTGTTGGCACACCAATTCCGCCCACTCTTACTGTATTTAAGGCCTAAGCTACCAGCACTTATTAGTTCGCTGACGAAGCTCTTCGGATGAGGAGCGAAACGTCCGACACCTTCTTCACAGAAGTACAGATGACGTCTCAAGAAGCCTTTTCCTTTATTCGTTATTGTCACACGAGTGTACAGAACACAGCGTTCAATACATTGCAAAGGCAAGACTACATACAGCATGTGCACCATCAGGCACGTATGCTTACAATTCCTCTGGAAAGCTTGAAAAACAATGTAACTATCTCCTCAAATTGCAAGTTCATAAAAATATAATCTTGTGACGGCGGTAAAGCCTCAAATAGCTCAATGTACAATGATTCATGACTAAGGTAGAATGTGCAAGCTTAACACGGTTCAATGAAATAGTTTCCTTCTAAAATCTAGGCAGTTCAAAGCTTTTTTTTCTGCTGAAAAGCTGCAATGTACACTAAAGTGTGAAGTAATGCACCACGCAGACGTCAGCAATGCCCACAATGAGACATGCCAGGATGGCACCTACACTTGGCCATTGACGAGTGAGGTGAGTTTTGTGTGTCTGTTGAAAGTACGTTACACAAGTCAATTTATTCAACAATAGTCTGAATGAAATTCCCCAAAATGATTTAAAAGCACATTTTACAAACTAATTGCTGTAGTCATACCAGGAAGGAGTCACTAATGTGTGAGGTGAGTTTTGTGGTCCTGCACGTTACTGAAGTGAATTTATTAACAACCTAATAAAAATTGCCCTAAATTATGTAAAAGTCCATTTTCACAAACTTGTTGCTTCGTAACCTGGGTTGGATTCTCCCTTGGGCATCTCTGTGTGGAGTTTGCATGTTCTCCCCGTGCGTGTGTGGGTTTTCTCCGGGTACTCCGGCTTCCTCCCACATTCCAAAAACATGCATGTTAGGTTAATTGGTGACTCTAAATTGTCCATAGGTATGAATGTGAGTGTGAATGGTTGTTTGTCTATATATGCCCTGCCATTGGCTGGCCACCAGTCCAGAGTGTATCCCGCCTGTCGCCCGAAGTCAGCTGGGATAGGCTCCAGCATGCCCCCGCGACCCTAATGAGGAGAAGCGGTATAGAAAATGGATGGATGGATGTTGCTTCGTATATAATTTTGTAGTTCTAAACATAATCAAGGTGTTTTTATTTAGTTTTTTAATCTATCATACTTGTTTTGTTCCTACATCTCTGACAACATCATATGCAAACGATATGCAAACTAGCCAACGACATCATCTATGGCCTTCCAGCCAATAGATCCTTGTCTTACTGAGGATTTGTCAACATTGATGCCAACCACCTAATACAGAAGAAGAAGAAGACATTTGTAGACAGTCCCTGCGCTCCGGTCTCGCTGCCGGCTTCTCCAAGAGATCAATGTAAGTCAGATGCACCGAAGACGGCTTGTTTTGATAAAAACTGTGTTGTAGCTGTTTGTCTGTGTTGCCACGGTTGGAAAGCGGTATGGTTGAACCATTCACTTGGGAGTTATTGATCCCGGAAGTTTGAATATGTGAACATGTTTCTAACTTTACCGCAGTCTCTTAAACAGTTTTGCGTTCTCTTGCAAACGTTTGTTCTTTTTTGGGGGGGGATATTTTTTTAACCATCATATTTTTTTTCTCCATGTCCCCTCCGGAAATGAGGAAAAACAGGAACAATAGAAAAAACAAAGTGGAATATGTTTGGCAAAACAAAAATGGGAAAAATAAAACACAAGAAGGGAGAAAATGAAAAAAAATGGGAAAATAAAAAAACAAAACAAAAGGAAAACCTGTTTGGTAAAACGAGAACAACAGGGAAAATATCTTGAAAATAAACAGGGGGAAACGAGCAAAAAGAGAAACAGGAAATTAAAAAAAAGGTGAAAATGTTTGGTTTCATTTATTTTGTACATGCATACAGGTTACATTGGAATACATTGGAACACATTGGAATACATTGGAACACATTGGAACACATTGGAATACATTGGAATACATTGGAACACATTGGAATACATTGGAACACATTGGAACACATTGGAATACATTGGAATACATTGGAACACATTGGAATACATTGGAATACATTGGAATACATTGGAACACATTGGAACACATTGGAACACATTGGAATACATTGGAATACATTGGAACACATTGGAACACATTGGAATACATTGGAAGACATTGGAATACATTGGAACACATTGGAATACATTGGAATACATTGGAATACATTGGAACACATTGGAACACATTGGAATACATTGGAATACATTGGAACACATTGGAACACATTGGAACACATTGGAACACATTGGAATACATTGGAATACATTGGAATACATTGGAACACATTGGAATACATTGGAAGACATTGGAATACTCCATGTTATAATTGTAATTACACACAAGAAGCAGAGCTTACTTAATCCTACCCACTCTTTGTTTCACATCTCTGGCTAATACATTTGTTCAACATGCACTATTTACATTATTCTTCCATATAATACAAGCATGTGATTGTAAAAAAAAATAAAAAAGTTCCTTTGTCGTTGTGTAGCATTCTCCAATCAATCATTTGTAGTCTTTAAAGCTAAAGGTTATATATATATATATATATATATTTTTTTTTTTAAAAAGGAAAACGGGAAAAAGAAAAAAATAGGAAAAATAAAAAACAAAACAAAGTGAGAACCTGTTTGGTTTAATAAAAGAAGTAAAAAATGGGGAAAATAAAAAAAAAACTTGTTTGGTAAAAACAGAAAAATAAGGAAAATCAAATTTAAAAAAAGAAAAAAATGTTTGGTAAAAGAGAGAAAACTTGGAAAAATAAATTTTAAAATGGGGAAAATATTTTTAGAATATGCAGAATGTGCAAGAAAGTGGTAAAAATTGAAAAAATTTAAAAATGTGAAAAAGGAGAAAAAAACACAATGAAAAAGAAAATCTTTGGTAAAAATACAAAAATTTAGAAATATTTTAAGAATAAATAAAGGGAAACCAGTAAAAAAAAAAAAAGAGAAAAATTGAAGTAAAAAGAAAAAAGAAAAAGGGAAACATTTTTGGTAAAAAGAATTTATAAAATACATTAGGGGAAAATGTTTGGTAAAATTAAAAAAAAGAGAAACATTTTTTTTTAATTTAAGAGTGAAATGGGGTAAATAAGTGAAAATAAATAACTATATTAAATAAAGTAAATAAAGTGTTTGGTAAAAAGAGAAAAACAAGGAAAATATTTAAATAAGAGGAAACTAGTAAAAAAAAAAAAAAAGAAAAACAAGAAACATTTTTTTAATAATAAAAGAAAAAAGGGTAAAATGTTGGATCATGTTAGATACTTTATTCATCCCCAAGAGAATTTCACTTTTCCCCCTAAAATCTATCACTTTTTCACCTCACATTAGAACTACTGAGTCTCCCGCAGGGGAGCAGCAGCCGGCCTGCTGCTTTCTGAGGTTTGAAAAGAGGAAGTCGCTTCATACTGTTGTTTTCCGCTCGTTTTCCGGAGACTTCTGATCATGCAACGTGCAAAATGCAAACTTTCCATTTGCAGTTCCCTTTCTAACCGGTTCTATCTGGTTTGCAGTGCTTTGCACATCTGCAACTGCAAAGGGCATAATGCTAATTATTGATAGTTTGCGGTCTTTTCTTTTTTACCATTTCCTTGGTAGAGGCCACTGTACAAACGTAAAAGTGTCACGATTCACGCTCCCTTGTTTTGTCAGCCAACCTATATGTGCCCTGCGATTGGCTGGCAACCAGTCCAGGGTGTACCCCGCCTCTTGCCTGACAGGTGGGGTCCACCCTCACATTCATACCTATGGACAATTTAGATGAGGGCTCACCAACGTTTTTCCTTGTGAGAGCTACTTTTACGAAATGAAAATGGCCAAGATCTACACATTTTTGTAACATTTATTTTCAGAGCTTATTTTAAACCCAAACAAAGCGAATATGCTTGTTTTACCAGAACATGAACAAAATGCTGGTGTCCACAACTCACATGTTGTATTTCAGAATGCATTTCTTTCGACTGTTCTTTCATTATTAACTGAAAACCAGCTTGCGGGCACCTCATGTGGTCATTCAAGATTCAAGATTCAAGAGAGTTTTATTGTCATGTGCATGTTAAAACAGCAGTTATACTATGCAATGAAAATCTTATTCTGTTCATTCTCCCACGAAAGAAAGAAAACACAAGAAAGAATAAGAACATAGAAACATAAACATATATACCAATAAATTAAGCAGCAACAAAAAGAAGAGACATTAATACAAATAAATATACAAATAAATAAGTAATAAATAAATAAAGTGCTATGAGTGTGTGTTGCGTGTGGCGTGTGTGTGTGCTTTGTTGAGAAGCCTGATGGCCTGTGGGTAAAAGCTGTTTGCCAGCCTTGTGGTCCTGGACTTCAAACTCCTGTAGCGTCTGCCTGACGGTAGGAGTGTGAATAATGAGTGTTGTGGATGTGTGCTGTCCTTGATGAGGTTGTGTTCTTCGTAGGACTCTAGTTTTATAAATGTCTTGCAGTGAGGGGAGGGCCACCCCAACAATGTTCTGTGAGGTCTTGATCACCCGCTGGAGTGCCTTCCTATCACGTGTTGTACAGTTACCGTACCAAACAGTGATGGAGGCGGTAAGGACACTTTCCATAGTGCATCTGTAGAAGCAACTCAGGATTGTGGTGGACATGCCAAATTTCCTCAGTCTCCTCAGGAAGTACAGTCTCCTTTGGGACTTCTTCATAATTTGTTGGGTGTTGTGAGACCAGGTGAGGTCCTCGCTGATGTGTGTGCCAAGGAACTTGAAGGTTTTCACCCTCTCCACCTCAGTCTCATCAATAAACAGGGGTCTATGCGGCTCCTTTTCCCTTGTTCTTGGGTCGATGATCATCTCTTTAGTCTTATCTGTATTGAGAAGGAGATTGTTATCACGACACCAAGCTATGAGGTCCGCCACCTCTCTTCTGTATGATGATGTTTCAACACCACCAGTGATCAGTCCGATGACTGTAGTGTCATCCGCAAATTTAATGATGCTGGTGTTGTTCTGGGAGGCCACGCAATCGTAGGTGAAGAGTGTGTAGAGGAGCGGACTCAGCACACACCCCTGTGGGGTCCCAGTGCTCACAATTCTTGAGCTGGATGTGCGATTGTGGACTCTGACTGACTGGGGCCTGCCTGTGAGAAAGTTAAACACCCAGTTACAGAGGGAGGGTGACAGGCCAAGTGTGAGGAGCTTATCTGTGAGTTTGTGGGGGCAGACTGTATTAAAAGCAGAGCTATAGTCTATAAATAGCATTCTGACATATGTGTCCTGGCCCTGTAGGTGAGAAAGGGCTGTGTGGATGGCAGTGTTGACTGCATCATCCGTGGACCGGTTCTGGCAATATGCAAACTGTAGAGGGTCCACAGTTGCCGCCGGGATGCTCTTTTTGATGTGGGTCATGACTAACCTTTCAAAGCACTTCATAACAATAGGAGTGAGTGCTATAGGGCGATAGTCATTCAAGCAGGTCACGTTGCTCTTCTTGGGTACGGGCACTATGGTGGTGGACTTAAAGCAGGTCGGTACAGATGCTTGTGCAAGCGACAGGTTAAATATGTCAGCAAGCACATCAGCTAGATCTGATGAGCAAACCCGAAGTACACGTCCTGAGATGCTGTCTGGGCCTGCTGCTTTTCGTGGGTTTGTTTTGTTTAGAACCCTGCGCACATCAGCTGATGTCACCATGAGAGGTGAGTCCTGTGTGCTCCCCAGGTTCAGCCACCCTCTCTGCTCATCAGGAGTTTGGGTGTCAAAGCGGGCATAGAACTCATTCAACTCATCAGGAAGTGTGGTTTGGCTGGACGTGGCTACGCTACTCTGCTGTCGATAGTCTGTGATGTGCTGGAGCCCCGCCCACATGCGCCGAGGGTCTGAGGTGGAATAGTAGCCCTCCAGCTTCTGTCTGTACTGTCTTTTGGCCTCTCGTATGGACCTCCTCAGGTCATATCTGGCCTTTTTGTAGTCATCAGCGGTGCCCATGACAAATGCAGTCGAACGAGCACGTAGCTTAGCCCTTACATCACAGTTCATCCACTGTTTTTGGTTAGGGTATTTTCTGTAATACTTGGTGGTGGTAACAGTCTCTATGCATGTGCTAATGTAGCCAGTAACAGCAGAAGCATATTCATCCAAATCAACAGTACAATCTTCCCTCCCCGCTGCAGTTTTAAACACATCCCAGTTTGTGCAGCCAAAGCAGTCCTGAAGTACTTGATCAGTTTCTTCATTCCACACTTTAACTGCTGTACTTACAGGGGGAGCTTGTTTAAGAAGTTGTCTGTATGTTGGATAAAGGAATATAGAGAGGTGGTCAGCCTTTCCAAAGTGGGGTCTTGGAACAGCCTTCAAAGCACCTTTCATGTTGCTGTAGACTTGGTCCAGGATGTTATTTTCCCTTGTGGGAAAGCTCACATGCTGGTAATATTTGGGGAGGACAGTCCTGAGGTTACAGTGGTTGAAATCGCCAGATATAATAAATACAGCGTCTGGGTGTTTGGTCTCGTGTTTATCAATGATGTCATGCAGGAGGCCTAGTGCGTTAGCGTTGTTAGCTCGTGGTGGGATGTAAACAGCAGTTAAATACACAGCGCTAAACTCACGAGGCAAATAAAAAGGTCTGCATTTCACCATCAGCAGCTCAATGTCCTGCGAGCAGTGCTTTTCCATCGTCTGTACGTCTGTGCACCACCGTTTGTTTACGTAAACACAGACGCCGCCACCTCTGTGTTTACCAGACGCTAAAGTCCGATCTCCCCGGTAAGCAGCAAATGATTCCAACTGGATCGCCGAGTCCGGTATATCCTCCGTCAGCCAGGTTTCTGTGAAGGTGAGGACACAGCATTCCCTGATCTCACGTTGAGCTGTAATCCTTGCTCTTAGTTCGTCCATCTTGTTTTCGAGGGAGCAGACGTTGGCTAGCAGCAGGCTTGGTAGCGGTGGCCTAGTCGCTCTAGCTTTTAGCCTAGCATGCAGGCCGGCCCGCTTGCCTCGTTTACGCCTCGGATGCTTTGCTCGCCGGGTATTCAGCTCACCAGGCCCGCAGGCTACTGCGTTCTCCCGGCGCAGAAGAAAGGCAAAGTCTGAGAGGCTAAATGAGAGTTCATGGTGAACCCTGCCGATGTTTAAAAGTGTCTCTCTGTTGTAATGTACTGCGTGAGTGTGTTGAATGTCCCAAATGAACAATAAAATAGCAAAAAATAGAAAAAAAGCGGGAGAGTGTCACAGAGACGTCTGCCACGGAGGGCGCCATCTTTGATATGGGGGGCTAACTGGTGCCTGCGGGCACCACGTTGGTGACCCCTGATTTAGAGTCTCCAATTAACCTAACATGCATGTTTTTGGAATGTGGGAGGAAAACCCACGCACGCACGGGGAGAACATGCAAACTCCACACAGAAACGCCCGAGGGAGAATCGTACCCAGGTCTTCCCGATCTCCAGGCTGTTACTGTGTTGGCCAACGTGCTAACCACTAGACCACCCTGCAGCCCATTTGTCCAACCCGTTATTGAATATTATTTTAGAAAATTGTGGTAATAAGGAAACTGGTCGGTCATTTGTAAATTGATGTTTGTCGCTGTTTTTGATGATTGGAACTACTTTAACTGTTTTCATTGTTTGAAATTTGGGAGGATTTTAAGGATGTTAAGCAGGCAGTGGCTGGCATTAAATCACATAAGGAAGACGTAGTCGTCTTTTGTGAGGAGATGGAAGCTCTCGGAGCATCCTATTATCTGAACGGAATGGAAGTTCAGCAAAGATGGATGACAGCACTGTCCATAGATTGGTGTACCTGCTGTGGTGATTGGAATCCTCGGGGAGAGGACGGAATATTACCACAAGACAGCAGAGAACTGGAACACCGAGTGCAAGGATTGATCAACCGAACCATTCGACGTTTCCGAAAACGAGCAGATTACACCATCATAGGTAGAACTCACAGCAACCATGTGAAACATTACAGAGCCAGAATAATAGCAGTGTTCAAAACAAACAGCGGCTTAAGCGAAAATGATGACCCACAGGGTCCTTTTAAACAACAGCTGAAAAATGCGTACACGCTAACTCAAACGACGCTGTAAGAAAACATTACATAAATCAGGCACAGGCACGCTAGAAGAATATGTTAAACATGCCATACATGCCGAAAACATGACAAAGGAAAAAGTAGAGGCTCAAAAATGAGATACCTTCATGACTGAAGAAGGTCAAATCTACTTTCAAGGTAACATACCAAACAGGGGCAGAGGCGTGTTTCGAGGCCGAGGATAAAGAGGGCATGGCTGAGGATTTGGAAGAGGACAGTTTAAACAAAATGCGTCAGGCTGTTGGTGTTGCGTGAAAGAAGGGCATATTGCACGCAATTGTCCAGAAATGAAAAAAACACCAAGAATAACACAATGCATGACTAGGCCATGGAAAGGCATGTCAGTTGGTACCACAATGTCCTGTCAGTCTGCTGGGGAGAGATGGCTTGTCAGTCCCGGGACTAGCTGTAGTTCCAACTAGTGATGGAAACATGAAAGAAAAGGTTCATTTGTAGTAAATTCCCCTCTCACTACTACTCATTCAAGAGATTCAAGAGAGTTTTATTGTCATGTGCATGGTAAAACATTGGACATACCAAACAAACCACGATGTGTAGGAACCAACCTCCTACAGGAGGGACAAACATTACAGCAAAATATCGAGGACGAAATGTTACGATCTATGGGTTAGCCCGCCTGACAGTTTAGTGTGTTTACACTTTTATGCCTTAGTTCCTGTTCTATGCTCTTATTTTGGTAGTGCTTCCTGTTTTGCCTGGTTTGTGTCCGCCCGCTTTGCTTTCTTCTTTATCTCTTGCACCTGTTGCTAATTTGAGTTGTCCTTCTATTTAGTTCAGGTGCGTGCATCTTACTTGTTGTTGCATTGCGTTTGTGTTCGTGTAAGCCTGACACGCTACTGCAAAGCTTTCTTTATTGAGCTCCTGCCGCTGCGCTGCAGCCATCATTAAAAGATAAGTTTTTCCTGCAACTAGTGCCTGCTTTCTGCTTACTGGGGTCATCGCCACTATGCCAAAAACAAGACGGGACACGAAATGTCAAATGAAAATCTTCACATAACCTGATATTACCGAGGTACTCTCGGACCAAATGCAGGACTCACCTCTCCACATCAGGCCCACCGAGCGCATTAATCCGGCCCACCGGGCATTTCAAAATTCCTTTTTTCGAAGACTTGCAGAACTACTGTGGCACGCTGGAGTCGCCAAAATAGTCAGTAGACAATCTGTAGCTTGTACAAAAAAAGCCATACAAACAACACAAAACAACACACACGACGCACAAAGTCAACTACCTACTGCACCATGTGGACATACAAATAAATATCTACGCACAATACCCATGCCAAAGAACACCCATACTGTATATTCCTGTCGCAAGGTATGCTGTGGTACATTTTGCCGTGTTTGCCACATTTTTGCTTGATTGTAAAATATGTTGAGGTCGTCAGAGAAGTAAACGAGGAGTTAACATACTCTTATATTCAATGTTTTATATTCATATTGTTGCCACTGGACTACCCAGCATGCCTTGCGGGCATTTGGAAATGACAGTTTTAAGTTACGTGTTATGTTTAGCTCTTAGTTGTTTATCCCCCACATAGTAGTTGATCTGTGATGCATTAACTTGCTGTGGGTGGGTTTTTTTGCACCCTGAGCGAGCATATCACTCTGCTTGACCACCTACATATAAAAGACCCGTCAATTTTTTAACACAATGTGGCCCGCGACTCAAAAGGTTTGCCCACCCCTGATCTACACCGATAGCCAATATGCATATGCTACTGTGCATACATTTGCCCAATATTGGAAAAACAGGGGCCTGGTGACATCGACAGGCAAGCCAGTTGCACACGCGCGCCTGTTACAGGAGTTGTTAGATGCTGTTTAATTACCATTAAAACTTGCAATTTGTAAATGCGCTGCACACACCAACAGCACTAATAAAATCACAAAAGGAAACGCATTTGCAGCTAAAATGGCTAAAGCTGCTGCTGGAAATGAAATGGCCGGATTGACAGCACAACAACAACACCAAGATAATGAGGTTCTCAAAGGCATGCAACAACAAAGCCCGTCGTCTGAAATTGAAATTTTGGAAAAGACAAGGGGCTACACTAAAAGACGGCATCTATGTTGACCAAAACTTGAAGCCTATTTTACCCAAAAATTAAATTAAATAGGCGGTTATTTTGAGCCATGGTGTGTCACATGTCTCAACAGGAGGGATGCTTAGTCAGATACATCAAGATTTTACTACCTATGGCTTTAATTCTTATTTTAAAAAATGTTTGTAGAGCCTGTCTAACATGCGCAAGGCACAATCCGCAAGGCAATTTGCGCCTGCGACGTGGTCGTTTTCATTTTCCAACACCACAATATCCTTTCCAGGTAATACATATGGACTTCATAGAGCTAAACAAAAGCGAAGGAAAGAAGTTTTGTTTGGTCATCACAGATGCATTTTCTAAATGGATAGAACTATTCCGCTTTGACGGTGGCAAAAGCACTATCATACCAAGATATGGCATACCTGAAATGATTTGTAGTGACAATGGCTCCCATTTTGTAAACCAGATAAGACAGAAAATAGGAATATGTTCAATATCAACCTGAAAAATCATTGCGCTTCCCCCCCTCAAAGCGCAGGACTAGTGGACCTAGTGAATGAACGGCACAATACAAAATAGACTCAAAAAGTGTATGGAGGAAACAGGGAGACCACGGACGCAATGTCTTGATCTCGTCAAGTAAACATCAATATAACTGCTTCAAACGGACTAACAGCATACAAAACCTTATTTGGAAGACCATATAAACTACCATACTTCTAAAGCCAATGGGATGCTAAGGACTCTAATCTCGCCGACTATATGAGACGCTTATTGAAAAGACAAAATAATATATGTCAACCTGCTGAGGATTCTTCTGTCTCCCAGCAGGAAACCCAGTTAGTTCAACCAGGCGATTGGGTCCTCATCAAAAGCATCAAAAAGAAGCACTGGCATTCACCAAAGTGGGAAGGTCCCTACTAAGTATTGTTGACAACACAAACAGCCCTACAAATAGCTGAAAGATCAACCTGTATACATTTAACACTGTAAAAAGGTCCTTTCAGCAGAAAACCCCAACGGGAAAGGTGAGCAAACTTCTGACATCAAGGTGGGTGCAGACATATAGAGTCTGAAAATACCTGACGGTCAGTGAAGAAATTACAAGACACCAATCCTACTAGAGGCGGGAACTTCTAATGTTTTCTGTGAAATGACGGTAATAAGAGCACAGTATTTTGTAGGGGAATGGGTAACTATTATGTTCATTATGGGCATAGGGCTGCTTGTATGGGATCAGACTAACAACCTCAAAAATATAGACACACTTGCCGCCAATGTAACCCCACTGACAGGCCAAAGCAAAGCACATCAAAGACAGTACATTCTGTACACCATGGATTATTAGTTAGCCTATAACAATTCCATCCAAATGACTATTGGTCTGAACACAACCACAGTGGATGGGTGACCAGGATCCCACATACATTGATGCCATTGGTGTTCCTCGAGGTGTGCCACATGAGTATAAATTGGTTAACCATATTGCGGTTGGATGGGAATTCATACTTCCATGGATTACTGTCAGTAAAAACGTAGACAGGATTAACTACATCCACTACAGTGTTCAGAAATTGGGCAATTGGACACAAGTCGGATTTGAGGCGGTCAGAGAACAACTTAAAGCCACGTCCCTGATGGCTTACCAAAATGGGATTGCGGTGGACATGTTGTTAACAAAGGAAGGAGGTATGTGCAATGTTTGGAGAACAATGCTGTACCTTCATTCCTAACAACACTGCTGCTGATGGCAGCCTGACACAGGCCATTGAAGGCCTCCGCACCCTGAATGGTAAGATGAAGGAACACTCTGGGGTGGATTCCTCATGGTGGGACAGTTGGCTTGACATGTTTGGCAAGTACAAATCCTTGGTGTCATCTCTATTGTTGTCAAGTGCTGTTTTTGCAGCTATCTTAACCTTGTGTGGATGTTGTGTTATTCCCTGTGTGCGTGGTCTTTTCAACAAATGAAAAAATGCAGCTATTCTACCCATGGAATCTAAAATGGCACAAATGAATTTTTGTTGGATCCGGAAGGGAACGAGAAAGAGATGGAGACAGCTATAGACATGGAGGATGACTTTCACATGCCTGATCTGTTTCCAGGCCAGGTGACTATGAGTAAAATTCACATTTGACTCTTAGTGTAAATGTGTTTGTGTTCATAAAAATGATTTCTTGACTGAAAATCTGAAAGGAAGTTGTTATAGAATGATATGAGAATTTGAGCAAATACAGTAGACGCCCCTACAACGTAAATAATCCGTTCCAAGAACCTTTATGTTATAGTGATTTTATGTTATACGAAGCGTAAAATACATGTAAATAGCCTAATCGGTTCCAAGATCTTCCCAAACTCACCCCTTTGGCACTTCAAAATATTCAAAGTCCACCAAATATGGTGGGAAAATATAAGAAAACATTAGCATAAACATAGTAGAGTAACATTCCAATATAAAATAAGGTTACTGTAAATTAATAAAACTGAAAAACAAAAACAATCCTACCGTTCACGAGATGTCTTGATCAGGAGCGCAAGTGGAGGCAGGAAGGAGGAGGAGGACTAGCCTGAGTCGAAACGCGACTCAAAGAGTCTAAGAGTCAGCTGGTCTCACAGACAAACGCACACGCACTACACGATAATGCTGTGTGCAAAAGTTTCATTTGTAACTTCACTTAATTGTTTAAGTTGGTTTAAGGGGGACTATGAAGAGGAAGGAGTTTGAAGGGACGAGCCTGTCTCTCACACAAACTCACGTACGTGCTGTATAACTCAGCCAATGAGATGAGAGCGTAGGCGGTGCCCCGAAAATCAGCCAATGAGAGCGTGATGCGTCAGAAGGCGTCACCAAGTGTTAGTCTGAACTTGCACCGACTTGAGGCATTAATAAAGTTGATTGGAAAAAAAAAAGACTTGCACTGACTTGACGCTTCATGTTATATGGAATTTCTTCTGTAATACGAAGCAAAAACTTTATATAAATTCTTTACGTTCAGTGGAATTTACGTAAAAGGAGGTTTATGTTATGCGAGGTACTACTGTACACGATAAACAGGAGGGAAGTGTTGGAGAAATGTATATAGATCTTACCATATATTTGTTTAAATAATGTATCTTCCTTTGTTTGAACCGCTATAACCACTGTATGTGTGTGCGTTAAGTAAGGTGATTCCTGCAGCCATACAGAAGAAGAAACAGGAACTGCAAAAGCACAGAGATGCTTGGAATGTTCCGCTGTAACTGTTGGGTTTATGATGATGATACACACAGACACACAGATGCTGCGTCATCCTGTCCACCTGAACTTTTGAACTTCCTGTTTTTGAGCCCGCTGCACGACAGCAGCTGCACACTCTTGATTGTTTGTTTGTGCATACACACGCACACACACACACACACACACACACACCCACACACACACACACATGCACACACACACCCGCACACACACACACACACACACACACATACTGTACACAGAGAGAGAATGTGCTGACATGTTACAGCTTGTGTGCTTCCCCCTCCTTAGAGCTGCAACGTGCTCTGTGTAACTAGGGAACGCCCCAACAGAATAAAAGTGAGGAGATGGTAGAGTTTACTCAGAGCGGGTGGAGGTTGTAAACTGAGTACATCTCTGTCCGTTCTCCTCGCGAGTAAAAGCAATCTCGTTGTCTTCTTTGGGGAGCACACAGGACTCACCTCTCATGGTGACATCAGCTGATGTGCGCAGGGTTCTGAACAAAACAAACCCACGAAAAGCAGCAGGGCCAGACAACATCTCAGGCCGTGCACTTCGGGTTTGCTCATCAGAGCTAGCTGATGTGCTTGCTGACATATTTAACCTGTCGCTTGCACAAGCATCTGTACCGACCTGCTTTTAGTCCACCATAATAGTGCCCGTACCCAAGAAGAGCAACGTGACCTGCTTGAATGACTATCGCCCTATAGCACTCACTCCTATTGTTATGAAGTGCTTTGAAAGAATAGTCATGACCCACATCAAAAAGAGTATCCCGGCGGCAACTGTGGACCCTCTACAGTTTGCATATCGCCAGAACCGGTCCACGGATGATGCAGTCAACACTGCCATCCACACAGCCCTTTCTCACCTACAGGGCCAGGACACATATGTCAGAATGCTATTTATAGACTATAGCTCTGCTTTTAATACAGTCAGCCCCCACAAACTCACAGATAAGCTCCTCACACTTGGCCTGTCACCCTCCCTCTGTAACTGGGTGTTTAACTTTCTAACAGGCAGACCCCAGTCAGTCAGAGTCCACAATCGCACATCAAGCTCAAGAATTGTGAGCACTGGGACCCCACAGGGGTGTGTGCTGAGTCCACTCCTCTACACACTCTTCACCTACGATTGCGTGGCCTCCCAGAACAACACCAGCATCATTAAATTTGCGGATGACACTACAGTCATCGGACTGATCACTGGTGGTGTTGAAACATCATCATACAGAAGAGAGGTGGCGGACCTCATAGCTTGGTGTCGTGATAACAATCTCCTTCTCAATACAGATAAGACTAAAGAGATGATCATTGACCCAAGAACAAGGGAAAAGGAGCCGCATAGACCCCTGTTTATTGATGAGACTGAGGTGGAGAGGGTGAAAACCTTCAAGTTCCTTGGCACACACATCAGCGAGGACCTCACCTGGTCTCACAACACCCAACAAATTCTGAAGAAGTCCCAAAGGAGACTGTACTTCCTGAGAAGACTGAGGAAATTTGGCATGTCCACCACAATCCTGAGTTGCTTCTACAGATGCACTATGGAAAGTGTCCTTACCGCCTCCATCACTGTTTGGTACGGTAACTGTACAACACGTGATAGGAAGGCACTCCAGCGGGTGATCAAGACCTCACAGAACATTGTTGGGGCAGCCCTCCCCTCACTGCAAGACATTTATAAAACTAGAGTCCTATGAAGAACACACAACCTCATCAAGGACAGCACACATCCACAACACTCATTATTCACACTCCTACCGTCAGGCAGACGCTACAGGAGTTTGAAGTCCAGGACCACAAGGCTGGCAAACAGCTTTTACCCACAGGCCATCAGGCTTCTCAACGAAGCACTCACACACGCCGCACGCAACACACACTCACACTCATAGCACTTTATTTATTTATTTATTAGTATTATTTATCTGTATTAATGTCTCTTCTGTTGTTGTTGCTTAATTTATTTGTTAATATGTTTCTTATGTTTCTTATTCTTTTTCTTGTGTTTTCTTTCTTTTCTTGGGAGAATGAACAGAATAAGAATTTCATTGCATAGTATAACTGCCTGTTTTACTGTGCATATGACAATACAACTCTTGAATCTTGAATCTAATATTTCAACTTTATTCTTGTAAAATTCCTGCTGATTTTCCATTTTTGCTGCCATTGTTGTTTTTCAGTTTTCTTGTTAAAGTAATTTTTAGAATGTGCGTGGACAAATAAAAACACAGTCGTGGCCCACACTTTGGACACCTCTGTATTAGATAGATAGATAGATAGATAGATAGATAGATAGATAGATAGATAGATAGATAGATAGATAGATAGATATAGAAAAATTCACATTAGTTTGTTATTCTGCTGGTACACACACACATGCAGGCACACGCACGCACACACGCAGGCACACACACACACACACACGCACACAAACAAAAACATCAGTTCAAAAACAAGAATGAACCAGCTGAAAGTGAAATAATTTCCCCGCCAATGACTCGTCTGACCAATCATCAGGCTGACAGTGGCGGGGGTGGAGGGCTCGGACCCCCTTTATGAGCGCCCCTTCGCGTCGCCAGCACTCACATCATGATTTCACCTGCTGGGTACGTGCAGCTGCAGTTGCTCCTTGTCCCTCCAATTTGTTCAAACTGTTTTGATGTGCTTGTTTTACGGAAGTGCGACAGAACGACGACGTTGCGTGTGTTTTGTTTGAAGTTTTTAGTCTTTTTTATTTTTTGCTGCTAATTTTTTTCGACATGTTCTCCGGAGCGAACGTCTGGAGCTCCAGTTCAGCCTGTCAGGTGAGTGCTAACTGAACCTCCGAAGACACTACACAAGTCGTGTGAATACTATGCACAGTAAGTACACTCGCCGTGTTCACTTAGCTTACATATGACATATATGTAGATACTTTGATTGAATGAACTGTGTTTTTTCTCATTGTGTGGTTATCAATTGACTTTTGGCATTATTATGTGGACATTTTTGACGAAAAAACGCCAGCTTTAGTTGTAGTTGTAGTTGTAGTTGTGTGCGTCAGACAATGATGATTAGGAAAATAGTGCACAGGTGTCACAAGGGAAGTGATTTTATGACGCTATCTTCGAGGCTTTGACTGCTGAAGTAACAAGAAAAAGGCGTATGTTGGACATTTGAGGGAAGAATGACAGTGGATAAAGTTTTATTACATTTTAGTATGAATTCAGTGCGTCTTGATGAACAGCGGTAAGGATGCCAGGTTGTACCACAACTGACAGAGAACAGAGAAATAACAATATGGTCACAAGGCACAAATGGTTCATGGTATTAATTCATCCTGAACATGCATGAGTCAAACAGTAGCATATCACATAGTACAATTCACAATTTTGCATGTCCAAAAAGGAGTAGGAAGAAGCAAAGCTTATTTAATCCTACCCCTCATCAGTTTCACATCAGTTGCAATACATTTATTCACCTCTTGTTCTTCCAAGTGTACTTTGTAGGTCTACATGACAATGTAGTGCAATCATAGCCAAGGTTTTTACTTGCTAAAAGGAAGCTAGAGACTTAATAACTGATAGAATGGTTGAAGAAGTGTTTGATTGATAATGAGTGAGTACAGACCATGTACTCACCACTTTGAAGAGTTAGTAGTCAGTGTAGTAGTGGTTAGATATGCTGTAGTATTGTATGTACACAGTAGTTCAGGTCTCTTCTTCTTTGTAGTTTGTGAACATCAACTGCTTGTACTTTTTCTTAAAATCGCTCATTGTTGTGTATTGTTTGAGTTCCTTACTCAATCCGTTCCACAACTTGATTCCACATACAGAAATGCTGAAGGTTTTCAGTGTAGTCCGTGCATATAAGTGTTTTTGGTTAAATTTTCCCCTCAGATCATATTCCTCCTCTCTTGTTGATAAGAATTGTTTTACATTTTTGGGTAGAAGGTTATTGTTTGCTTTATGCATAATTTTAGCCGTCTGAAAGTTTACTAGATCCGCAAATTTTAATAATTTTGATTTTATAAATAAGGAGTTCGTGTGTTCTCTGTAAGCAGCATTATGGATTATCCTAAGTGACCTTTTTTGTAGCACAGTTAGTGGCTGAAGTGCACTTTTGTAGTTATTACCCCATAACTCGGCACAGTAAGTTAGATATGCTGATATCAGTCAACAGTAGAGAGTGTGTACGCTAGTGCTTTTTGGTCAAGGACAAATTTAGCTTTATTCAGTATTGAGGTGTTTCTTGCCACTTTATGTTTTAAATTTTTAATGTGAGATTTCCAGTTCATCTTCTCGTCTATTGTAACCCCAAGAAATTTATTTTCATTCACCCTGTCAATGTCTACACCATCAATTTGTATTTGCTGGTACGTTTCCTTTTTACACTTACCAAATAGCATTACTTTAGTTTTACTGAGGTTCAGTGATAGTCTGTTTTTATCAAACCATCTTTTTAGTATAATTAGTTCATCTGTGATTTTTTTAAAATTTTTTTTAAATTATTATTATTATTTTTTTTTTTACTAGCTCTGGTGTATTGTCTCCAGAACACAATGCGGTTGTATCGTCTGCAAATAATACTAGCTTTAGGTCTCTCGGGACTTTACAGATGTCGTTTATATATAGATTGAATAGTTTTGGTCCTAGGATTGACCCCTGGGGAACGCCGCATGATATGTTTTAACCCCTCGGGCGTATGTTCTCCTAGCTTCACATATTTTCTCCTGTCAGCCAAGTAGCTTTTAACCCAGTTCAAGACTAGCCCTCTGATTCCATACCTTTCTAGTTTAGTGATTAGAATATCATGATTAATTGTGTCAAAGGCTTTTGTTAAATCCATAAGTACTGCAGCCGCGCACTTTGTGATCTATAGCATTATTGATTTCCTCTGTAATTTCAATTAGTGCCATGGAAGTTGAAATGTTACTTCTGTATCCGTATTGACTGTCCACGAGTAACTCATTTTTATTTATAGAATTGTCAACCTCTTATTAAATATTTTTTCAATGATTTTGGAAAATTGTGGTAATAAGGACACTGGTCGGTAGTTTATGAATCGATGGCAACATTTCAAAGCTATGGAGCCCCCTAGGGGACGTGGGGACAAATAATTTGGATTGGTAAAAAAAATAGAGAGGGAAAAAAGACAAATGTTTGCTCGAGCTCTCAAAACTTTTGCAAGATAACTCAAGATGGGGTTGGAAAAAAGGGAAAGACTTTTCCGAGATCTCACCAGGCACCAGAGCCTCACGACTGAGCGGAATTAGAAAAAGATTAGAAGTTATCGTGCAAAAGTTTTCCGGGCTCCGTAAAAAGCGCATTTTTTTTTAAAATTGCAATTGCTTGGTCTTTAATGTTTGCTTAAGATGAGACAAAGAGGAAGTATTACTGCATGCTGACCACCCTGATTTTTTTTTTTTTTCTTTTGGCTTTCAATTTTTTGTGTCCTGCCTTTTTTTCGGACATTTAAAGGAATACGGCTGCATGAGAGGATTGCAAATGGAAGACGTTAAAATGTGCACCCCTTATTTGCCTGGATTTTTGTCTTTTTGGAATATCTTTATTTTCTATCCCAGCTGACTATGGGCTGGTCCCCCACATAGTAGTTTCGACAAACCCATTCACACCTATGGACAATTTACAGTCTGCAATTAACATAACAATCCAATGTGCTTGGGATGTGGGAGGAATGAGGAGTGCAGGGAGAAGATGCAACACTGATGTTCCAACGAAGTGGGTGGGCGCACTAAACCGCTGCACAAACATTTTCTTTTTTTGCTTTGACATTAATTTTTATGGAACAACAATTTCTGAATTTTTGGGGTTTTGGCGGTTTTTTTTGGGCTGGGGAATGTTTAGCTTTTTTTTTTTTTTTGGTCAAGATCTTGCAAAAAAAAAAAAAAAAACGTCTGACGTTGCTTTTAGCCAAAACTCTGAGGACGACTTTTTTTTTTTTTTTTTTTTAAGATTATTGTATTTTTATCTTTCCTCTTGACCATCGTCGCTTTATTAAGTACAAGTCTTCCACTCGTACTGTCTGACAAAAAAATGGAAAGTGGGGATCATGCTGACCCGTCGACTGTGGGGCCCGTTTAACTATATAGTGAGCAAGATGGCAAAATCAGAACATAATCTGATGAAAGATGGCACACTAACTCATTTCTTCAACCTTGTGTGGTTGCATGATGTGGCGGTAGAACCACCAAATGTGGTTTCAGTCGCTGTGATGGAAACAGGAAGGATGCAACTGTTTATTCTGATGAGGAACCAACATGTTGCACGCATTCTTGGTGGAAAATACATTCTTTCAAGGCAATCAGGGTTCTGGTGTGGTGTGGTGTGATGTGATCTTGGATGTGGCTAGAGAACCAGCTGGGTGAATGTTTAGGACCCAACTAACACTGGTCCTTTTTTATAAGGAACTAAAGCTGAAAGTAAGCAACTAGCATGCAATCTTGTTTGTGACCAGACTTAAAAGAATTGTGGATAGATGCATATTTTGGTTTGCAAAGTGCTGTTGGGTTTCCTCCCCTTCCCTTCCCTTCCCCATCCCATTTTTATTTTTCCCCCCCAACATTTGAAGCATTTTCTGCTTGCACTTGTATTGACTTTAAAGGCTCCTGACATTTTGCTTGGGGATGAAGATTTGCGGCCTCTCAGTTGACTGGCGACCGGATGGTTTTAGGAGGAGAGTCTTCAGTGCACACCAATCCACACTCCTGAGACATTCCGGAGGAAGGCTGCCGACGTTCTGCACCATCCATCCCGTTTTGTGTGCCATCTCTTGGTGGGAGATTGCACTTTGATTTGACTGAAATAAAAACATAAACAACCTTTTTGGTGTGCTTTACCGCTCTTCTAATATTGCAGAATTATCCTGATGACAAACGGCAACACTGGCTTTCTGGGCGTGGACACCCCCTCAATGTCGCGTTTGCTGGAAACATTGCAGGCAACAAACCAAGACTTTGTCAATCGTGATGATCAGACCATGCAGGATTTTGCAACCAATTTTTCAACCAATTCCTGAATCCCTGTGTGGCCTTGCCTCTTCGTCCAATCCCTGAAACTTCTCTGCACGCTTTGGCCCTGGAATTTGTCCCTGAGCAGCACTCAAATGCGCACGTCAACTGTCTAACCAATGAAATGTGTCCCTGCATGGCCCACCCACGTCCTCACTTTTTTTTTTTTTTTCCCCTCAACATTAACAAGAGAAATGGATGTGCGATGGTAATCTATTCTCAATTTTACAAACAAAAATAACCACGATAGATCCATCCATCTTCTGCTTATCTGAGGTCCAGTCTTGGGGGCAGCATCCTAACTAAGCAGGGAAGCCCAGACCTCCCTTTTCCCGGCTCCATCATCCAGCTCCCAGGCAGTTGAGAGACATGGTCTCGCTGACATGTCCTGGGTCTTCCAGGGAGGCAAATGCCCAAGCCACCTCACCCGGATCCTCTCAGTACGGAGGTGCAGTACTTCTCTCCTTGTCTCTAAGGGAGAGCCCAGCGACCCTTTTGGAGAAAACTCATTTCAGCAACTTGTACCTGCGATCTTATTCTTTTGATCACTACCAAGGTTTGAAAACACGGATAAACTACATGCAATGTGTTGGTACATAAGCATACTGGGGGGTGGGGATGTGATCGTTTTTACTAAGCTGTCAAAGCACTTCATCATGAGGGGGGGTGAGTGCAGCTCGGCAGAAGTCATTTTGAGAGGGGAGTGTGTGGGCTTTTTTTGGGTACGGCGATGATTGTGGCAGTCTTTAGACATGCTGGCACCACAGCCTGGTCCAGCGAGGTGTTGAAGATGTCTGAACACCCGGCCTGTTGTATTGCTTCCCGATGGGAGGGGTGGCTTTGTCTGTGATGACTTGAATACCCTGCCACATTTGTCTGGCCTTCGGTCAACGTCAGCTTTGTAGCTCCTGTAGGCCAAACCCTCACTTGCCTCAGAGTGACTGCAGTGATCACACCTGATGGCCAGGGGCTTGTATGCAGGAATTAGCATCACAGCGAGACGAGTGACACAGCGAGTGCCTTGACATGAAACGAAAATATTTCCCCACATTAACGTTTTTTCTCATGATTACAGCATTTGATTCACATTATCAATTTCCGTGCGATTCTGTTAACACGGAAATTCTAGAGCACTATATACTTTATGTGGATTTCTGTTCACTGAGCATGGTAGAGAATGTTCAGGGTCAAAGACTGCACCCGGCTCTTTTGTTGAACAGCTTCAGGAATGAGGCGATGATGGTTAACAGAATTTATTGAACAAGGTGACCTGTAAGGTCGACAGCGCTGGTATCAATTTGCAAGTACAGACGCAAGATCTGTTCAAAGTGAGCCCCAGTATTAGGTCATAGTGTCTTAAGTGTTATGGCATTTGCATATCTTGGCCAGACACAACTCCACACAGTGTCACATCCAGAAGTTCTCCGACGACACAGCCATCGTGGGTTGTGTTTCAGAGGGCAATGATCTGGAATACAGGACGGTCATCAGGGACTTTGTCAGCTGGAGTGAGCTTAACCAGCTGCAACTCAACACCAGCAAGACAAAGGAGATGATCATTAACTTCCAGAGGAAAACATCCCACTTCACACCGGTGAACATCCAGGGAGCGGACACAGAGTTGGTAGACAGCTACAAATTCCTGGGTGTTCACCTTAACAACAAACCGGACTGGTCCGTCAACACCCACGCCCTCTACAAGAAGGGCCCGAGTTGCCTCCACCTGCTGAGGAGACTGAGGTCCTTTGGTGTGTGCAGGACTCTCTTACGGACCTTTTATGACTCTGTGGTGGCCTCAGCCATCTTCTATGCTGTGGGCTGCTGGAGAGGGGGCAGCACGGACAGGGACAGGAGCAAGATTGATAGACTGATCAGGAGAGCGAGATCTGTCCTGGACGGTCCTCTGGACTCCGTGGAGGACGTGGGGGAGAGAAGGTTTGTTGGCTAAGCTGACATCCATCATGGACAACACCTCTCACCAGCTACATGACACTGTGGTTCCCTTAGCAGCAGACTGTTACACCCACGGTGTAAGAAGGAGAGGTTCCGCAGGTCCTTCATACCGACCGCTGTCAGGCTCTACAACACCTGCACCACCTGAACCATGTTGTAGTCACAATGTATTCTTTACTTGCGTATCTTGCTTGCTGCTGTAACAAGTGAATTTCCCCGCTGTGGGATAAATAAAGTGCAATACAAATACAATACAGACAGTGTGGGGCAGGCCTGTACCTATGCATACTGGGCCATTAGTTAAAGGAAAACTGCACTTTGTTTGGAGTTTTGCCCATCCACAATCCTTGAGACATGAGCATACATCCTTGTCTTTTCTGTGTGTTTGAAAGAAAGATTAAAAAAAGCGGCAGCTCAGTTGTGCAGGTGATGGATACACCAATGCTGCTTGCAAAGATCGCTACTAAAATGCCTCCAAAAACCAATAACGTTTTAAATACATGCTGTAACCATGTAGTAACAGGTACATTCATGATAACATGTAATACTTGCAGTATTGTGTATTTCGGCCATTCTTAGCATTACCGGAGCTTCCATGCTCGGTGCATTGATTTCACATAGAACGTAGATAACGCCTACACCTAGTGGTAACTTTTCCAAACTCCAAATAAACACAGCAGCAGTGCAGCATCTCGACGATGTAGCCTTACATTTTGATAGTGTCTGAGGTGGTTCATAAATACACAGGACTTGATGGAAAAAGTTTGTGCCATTAGATGGTAATCCACATGCGGCGTGGATGTTGAGTGGCGTGGGAACTATCTCAGCCATGGGAAGGTTGTACATTTTGGGACACCTCATCAGTGGTGTACCTTTTTTATTTTTTTATTTATTTTTTTTTATTTATTTATTTATTTTTTTAATCTGGGTGTCTCAGCCTTTCAACACACCATCGACACCCTCATCAAAGGCGGCCAACTACAGGCTGATCAAGCCTGAGGCTGTGTCCCATGCTCAATCATGAGTAAAGTAGTGCCTGGAAAGTGGAGAGAGAGAGGAGCTAAGCAGTAAGGTCCCGACCTGGGATTAAACAAAGAAAAACTGCCAGGTCATTGCTCGGCTTCGCCCCATGCCCCACCCTTCGAGTAAGGGCGGGGGGGGTAAAAACTTCCTTAGGGTCGTCAGGTTGCTGCCCTCCTTCATCGGTGTTTCAATGATAGGACCATGACACCTCCCAGAGAGCTCATCGGCAACACCTGGCGTCACAGGCGTGTGCCCCCCTCTGCTTGTCCTTGCGCTTGATCCATAGTGTCAGGTTCAAACAACCTAAAACATTCAAAACACGATGAGAAACAAAGAAGACAACGGGTATTGCTTTTACTCACAAGGTGAACGGACAGAAATGTACTCCGTTTACAATCTCCAGCCGTTCTGAGCGCACCCTGCCACCTCCTCTCTTTTTATTTCTTTAGGGCGTTCCCTAGTTACATAAACCACGTTGCCGCACTGAGGGGAGGGGAAGCACACAAGCTGCAACATGACAACACAGTCTCTGATCTAACTGGGTGTGTGTAGGAGTGAGTGTGTTTGTGCGTTCACACAATCAAGAGTGTGTAACTGCTGTCGTGCAGCGGGCTCAGAGACAGCAAGTCCAAAAGTTCAGGTAAACGGGATGACGCAGCAATTTGTGTGTGTGTTTGTGTAAGATAATGTACATAAGTCTAAAAGACGCCTCCGTGGTTAAGCAGTTCCTGTTTATTCTTTGTAACCACATAAATCATCTTGCTTAGCGCGCACACACACAGGTTATAGCAGTTAAAACAAAGGAAGATACATTATTTAAGCAAATATATGATAACATGTATGTATATTTGTCCAACATATAGCCACTGGTGGCTTCTTTCGGATGCTTCAGAGACCGATCTTATCTGTCGGAAAACCTGTCCATGAATGCCAAGGTCTTTTTTTTCATAAGTCTGATGGTAGAGAAGCCACAAAACCTCTGCATCATAGTTCAGCTGGATAGACCTTGGCCTTCCATCGTCGTCGTTGTGCATCTGATACCAGATCTGTGTACTCCCATGGCACTGTGAGCTCTATGATGCACCTGGTGCAGCATTTCTGACGGTCTGATTTTTAGAGTCCTTCAAAGTCATCTATAGTCCCACTTTAGAGCACTTGTATTCTTCAGTGAGGCTTGTAGTAGTTCAAGGACTCTTTTGCCATAGATTCTGATGTTCATCAGACGGCGTGGAACGCCAAGCCACTTCTTCACATACGAATTTATGTTTTGCTCCATCTTTTCTACTGTTGTTATTGGGACCTCGTAGATCATGATTGGCCACAATACTCTCGAAGTCCAAATTGTAGGCACCAGAGTTTGAGCTTCCTTGGCAGCATTGTCTTGTTGATGGTGTCCAGACTGTTGGTGATGTCCTGCCTTAATACTAGTCGCTAGCCAGCTCGTAGCGAGCCGGTGTGGTATGGCTAGGTGTATGTAGTTCAATCGGCGTAACAATGTTAGTAATGACAGTGTCGCTGTAGCTTGGTTAATATGCACCTCCACATTACATGTAAAATTTTTCAGCCAACTAAGACCACATAAGGATTGTGGATGATGGCAAAATTCCGAAAAAAGTTCAGCTTCCTGCCACTCTCCCGTTGTCACTTCAGAGGTTATCCACACGGAAACATTTTCAGGTCAAAATGGAAAAGTATTTCATGGTTTCAGCCTTTCATCCACATGGAAACCAGGGGCGGCTCTAGCTTTTTTGAAAAGGGGGGGTGTGGCCGAGGCCGTTGGCCGAGGCGTTGGAAATGGAGCGGTGGGTCTGGGGTCTGAAATTTTTTAAATTAGATCTCATTTCCTGCAATCTGGTGATTTCTGAGGCCAATTTTATGTCCTTAATTTCAAGAGTTTATTTTTATCCTTGGAATATATAGTTTAAGCCAAAACATTCTATTTATAAAATTACCGGTACTAGGAGGAACCCATTTTAGCTCAATTTCCTGAAATATTTTCCAATTTGAAGCAGCTGTAAATTCCGAGGATTTGAGTATAATTTGATGTCACTGGGGATCGCTTTTCTGGTTCATTTTCATTGAGAATAGACAACAGTTTTCCTTATAGTCATGATGCCGGAACCTTTATTTTGCACCTCCACCTGAATAGCCATGTACAGCACACGTTCAATGTCCAATGTAAATTATCAGCTTGACAGTGGGTTCAGGAATAGCATGCGTCTCGCTTGCATTCTGGCATATGCGTCCACCACGCGCCCATAATTTAGATGCATGTAAATCAACGTGTACTGGTTTAGACATACATGTACCTTCACTGGGACTGGGTGACTGGAATTATCATTTGATTAGCTTTTATTGTGGTAAAAAAAATCGTGGGTGCCTCAAAACGGGGGTACACCCCCCACACCCCCCTCTAAATCCGCGCCTGGAAACAGCGTTCTGGGTGACCTGAATTTTTTATTTTTTTTTAAACTGCTTCCAGAGTGGAAAAATCTGAATCCGCTGGCTTGTTTTTTTTTTGTGTAGACAAGCAACCCACTTTTTTGGAATACAATGTCACACATCCAACTGAGCATTGCGTTGGATGCAACTATTTACTAATCCGGTACAGTGTGGATGCAAAGTTGTTTTTTTTTTTTTTTCAATCCTCCAAGAAAAATCTCATGAGCATTCAGTGTGGACAGGGCATCAGTGTCCGTCAGTGTCCAGTGTGGTTGTTGTGGTAGCTTGTATATCTAATCAAGCCGGGTCAGCAGGCCATTGTTTTTAATTCCTCCTTACATAGCTGTTACTTTTACATTGCAATCACCCAATTGATTATCATGATGTTCAAGGGTGCTTAATATATATACAGCACGTGGAAAAAGTGTTGGTTTTTTTGCATGTTTGTCTCACTTAAATGCTTCAGATCATCAAACTAATTTTAATATTAGTGAATGACAACACTAAGTGCCCCCTAAAGCTAATAACTGGTTGGGCCCCCCTTAGCAGCAACAACTGCAATCAAGCGTTTGCAATAACTTGCAATGAGTCTCTTACAGCGCTGGGGAGGAATTTTGACCCACTCATCTTTGCAGAATTGTTGTCATTCAGCCACATTGGAGGGTTTTCCAGCATGAGGCGCCTTTTTAAGGTCATGCCGCAGCATCGCAACAGGATTCAGGTCAGGACTTTGACTAGGCCACTCCAAAGTCTTCAGCCATTCAGAGGTGGACTTGCTGGTGTGTTTTGGATCATTGTCCTGCTGCAGAACCCAAGTTGCTTTCAGCTTGAGGTCACCAACAGATGGCCGGACATTCTCCTTCAGGATTTTTTTGGTAGACAGCAGAATTCATGGTTCCATTTATCATTGTCTTCCAGGTCCTGAAGCAGCAAAACAGCCCCAGACCATCACACTACCACCACCGTGTTTTACTGTTGGTACGATGGTCTTTTTCTGAAAAGAACACACACCTTCCAAAAACTTCAACTTCAGAGTGCTTTCCCAACTGTCTTGGGGATCATAAAGATGGTTTCAGGAAAAATTGAGACGAAACTGAATGTTTTTGTTCAGCAGTGGTTTTGGTCTTGGAACTCTACCATGCAGGCTGTTTTTGCCCTGTCTCTTTCTTATGGTGGAGTCATGAACACTGACCTTAACTGAGGCAAGTGAGGCCTGCAGTTCTTTGGATGTTGTTGTGGGGTCTTTTGCGACCTCTTGGATGAGTCGTCGCTGTGCTCTTGAGGTCATTTTCTTTAGCCATGTATGCATGTTCCCCTCATTGAAATCCCATAGAGAACATTTGGGGATGGATGGCAAAGGAAGTTTATAAAAATGGCCATCAGTTCCAGATAGTTGTTGCCTTTGGTGAAGCCATCTTCACCACTTGGAGCAATGTTCCCACTAGCCTCCTGGAAACACTCGCATCAAGCATGCACAAAGCCGTTTTCGAAGTGATTAACAAGAATGGTGGAGCTACTCATTACTGAGTCCTACTGAGAACATTTTTTGTTCTGGTTTGGAGAGCTTAGTTGGTTTTTTTGAGCGATGGTGTTAGCCAGCTATTTCAGTTTGTTTTCAATAAATTACTTTTTCAAAGTGCTTTTTGTCTCACTCCCCCTTCTTGATTTTGCATATTGTAGCTCTACTTAAAACGTGTAGCTCTACTTAAAACTTAAAGCGTGCGTGGGTGCTTGTGTGCGCGCGCGCGCTTCATAAAGTCATGGGATTAAGCATGCTAACGGGATTATTAAGTCTCTTGACGCTGTCCTCGAGGCGTTGAGGAGACATCCTGACCAGATGCTCGAGCCACCTCATCTGGCTCCTCTCAATGCGGAGAAGCAGCCTGCTACTCCGACAGTGCTTCTCACATTATCTCTAAGAGAGAGCCCAGCCACCCTATGAAAGACACTAATTTCAGCAGCTTGTACCTGCGATCTTGTTCTTTCCGGCACTACTAAATTAAATATAAAGGCTCTTAAAAATAAATACTATATTGTCATAGTTAACGTTAATGAAAGTTTTCTTTAATGGAGAATCGTGCAGGTCCTGTTTGACCCTCTGCCCACACGGTAGTTTGAGGAAACAAACATTGGAATAAATATTGAGCAGAAATTGAGAAAGAAAAGGGTATATTTTAATTGGTTAGCTTCAAAGCCCTGGCAGATGTCTCTCAACAAGTCCAAAGTTAATTGTATCTACTGACGCTGTGATGTGTCACAGATTACGTCGCCTGACAGAGAAAAGCGAGAAGTTACTGGAGCACTGTCGGTATTTTATTTTAAAAATGGTATTTTAAAAAAAAAAAGGTACCCATGTTTTGAGTCTGATTGTTTTGCTTTGAACTGCAAGCTAGCCGAGGACAGCTATTTGGCCGCTTGTGTCAATGTGACCATGGCTGAAGTCAAGAATGGATGTAAATGGCATTAGCAGTGCACTAGCTAGTCACCGGGATTTCCAAGATTTTCAACAAAACATATACATAGCCATGTAAACATTACATAGCCATGTACTGTAATTCTTATTTATTATGTGTAAAACTATGACAGGAACAACATCAAATTAGAAGCACTAAATGAATACAGAGCAACCATCCACCAGTGTGAGCCTGGAGTTTGTTTTTCAGGAAGGTGCACCACACAAATATACTCATTAAGGTCATTGAGTCTCACATTTATACTTTCCCACATAGTATCAGCATTTGGGACCAAATACGAGATAAAAGAAAAAGGGTAAAAATACAGCAAATGTTCCCTTGCTCTATCGCGGTTAACCTTTCGTGGATTCGCTGTTTCGCAGATTTTTTGGTGCAATTTTAGTGTATTGTGGGAAGTTGAGTGTCTCTCTCTTCCCACTCGTCTCTCTGCACGGGTCATTGACTTCTGCGTCCTGATTGGCTGTAGACCATTGTCATTCTCCTTCCTACCGCCGTGCCGTGTCTCCTGTGTCATCACTAGCTTGCTTGCTAGCTTGTAGTCTTTGTATGTTTGCAAGTTTCTCCCCGACAAGACTCACAATGTTGATGAAACGAAACGGCAGAGGAGGATGCTAACTACCGCACAAAAGGTTGGACTTGTGAACATGCTGGAGGAATGTAATTACACGGCCGTAGGGCTCCATTACAGAATTTAATGACTCTTTGGTTCGGGGAGGACTGCAACAGGAGGATACTGCAGCAATATGTTTTAACAAGGATACAATACCTGTACAGTACAGTAGAACGCGAGGACAAAAAGGCATGGTCAGAAGAAGGAAGTACGCATGAGGCACTTAATATCTTGTGTCCAACCTCGCAGGTTGAACTTGAGTGTTTAAACAAGATACTCAATGAAAATATAAACGCAACACTGTTTTTACTCCCATTTTTTATGAGATGAACTCAAAGATCTAAAACTTTCTCCACATACACAATGTCACCATTTCTCTAAAATATTGTTGACAAATCTGTCTAAATCTGTGATAGTGAGCACTTCTCCTTTACTGAGATATCCATCCCACCTTCCAGGTGTGCATATCAAGATGCTGATTAGACACCATGATTAGTGCACAGGTGTGCCTTAGACTGCCCACAATAAAAGGCCACTCTGAAATGTGCAGTTTTATCACACAGCACAATGCCACAGATGATTTGAGGGAGCGTGCGATTGGCATGCTGACAGCAGGAATGTCAACCAGAGCTGTTGCTGGTGTATTGGATGTTCACTTCTCTACCATAAGCCGTCTCCAAAGGCGTTTCAGAATTTGGCAGCACATCCAACCAGCCTCAGAACAGCTGCTGTTTGCATAACCAAAGAATCGTAACCAACTTGAGTGGGCAACTGCTCACATTCGATGGTGTCTGGCACGTTGGAAAGGTGTTCTCTTCACGGATGAATCCCGGTTTACACTGTTCAGGGCAGATGGCAGACAGCGTGTGTGGCGTCGTGTGGGTGGGCGGTTTTCTGATGTCAGTGTTGTGGATCGAGTGGCTCGTGGTGGCAGTGGGGTTATGGTATGGGCAGGCGTCTGTTACGGACGAAGAACACAGGTGCATTTTATTGATGGCATTTTGAATGCACAGAGATACCGTGACGAGATCCTGAGGCCCATTGTTGTGCCGTACATCCAAGAACATCACCTCATGCTGCAAGGATCTGTACACAATCCCAGTTCTTGCATGGCCAGCATACTCACCGGACATGTCACCCATTGAGCATGTTTGGGATGCTCTGGATCGGCGTATACGACAGCGTGTACCAGTTCCCACCAATATCCCGCAACTTTGCACAGCCATTGAAGAGGAGTGGACCAACATTCCACAGGCCACAATTGACAACCTGATCAACTCTATTTGAAGATGTGTTGCATTGCATGAGGTAAATGGTGGTCACACCAGATACTATTTCTGAGTCCCCAGACTCCAATAAAACAAAACTGCACATATCAGAGTGGCCTTTTATTGTGAGCAGTCTCAGGCACACTAATCATGCTAATAGCACCTTGATATGGCACACCTGGGAGGTGGGATGGATTATTTCAGCAAAGGAGAAGTGCTCACTATCAACAATATTTGAGAGAAATGGTGATATTGTGTATGTGGAAAAAGATTTTCATCTTTTGATTTCATCTCTAAAAGTGTTGCATTTATATTTTTGTTGAGTGTAGAAATGTTAATGGCTGTCTGAGAAAAGTGTATGAAGCGTGTGTTGAGGGGTTTTGCAGCCTTAAAACATAATTGTTTAAAAAAAAAAAAAAAAGCTGCCTACTCAATGGATTTGACTTACTGCAGGCTATTTCGGAAACCTATCCCCCACGATAAACGAGGGAACACTGTAGTCTCTGTGCAGTGTGGGAGAATGTTAGGTGCCTTCAAGGACCGTCAAACAAAGCGGGACAAATCGCTGCTTGCAAACATGCAAAAACTGGGGGATTTATAACTTTTTTTTTTTTTTTCTAAAATAAATAAATATAAAGGGGCAACCCAAACCACCCTCCCACCCAGGGGAGATAGCTCCGCGGGGGCAGCTGGGCTCAGGCACCCGCGCCCCCACCAGGGGGAGAGGCCGGCCCCCACACCCCACACCGGACGACGCCACGCGGCAGCCGAGCAGGAGGGCCCAGGGCAGACCCGGCCCCACCCCCAGAGGCAAAGGAGGCGAGGGAGAGCCAGCGCCACCAGCCGCACACGGGGCCCCCCCAGCAGCAGTAAGCGCCCGGCACCCGCAGGATGCAGCACCCCGCCCACCCACCACCCCAGGAGGTCAACCAACGCCGCCCCCTGGACGGCCCCCCCGACCCCGACCCCGCCCCCGCCCCATCACCCGACCCGGACCCCTCCCCACCCCCACCCACCAGCCCCCCCAGGCAGGCAGCCCAGCAAAGAAGACCCGAGACACCAAGCCTGCCCCGGTCTGCCCCCGAGGTACCAGGGCCACCCAGCGACCAGGACCACACCCCATGCCAGATGAACGAGACCCCCAGGGGCAGAGACAGATGCCCTCACCCCCCTGAGAGTGAGGTCAGGGAATTAATTATTGGCGCCCATATAGACTGAAATTCTGACATTTGTTCCTTAGATTCAGCAGACATTCTCTCCATAGCTATATGATCTAACACAAGATTTTTGTAAAGAGCTATGTTCACTTTCTTCCTTGATTTCCAATTGATGAGAATGGTTTTCATGGCGATGCTTAATGCAGTGATGAGAAGCTGTGTTTGGTTTGTTTCTACATCAATTGTGGAGAGATCGCCCAGCAGGCATAGTAAAGGGGAGGTAGGAATGGAGAACCCAAGTGCCAAAGATAGGTCCTCACACACTCCGTGCCAAAATTTTTTAATGGGAGCACAGGTCCACATGGAGTGTAAGTAGTCATCTATTCTATGGTCTGAGCAGTGTGTACAGATGTTAGAGTCAGTTAAGCCCATTCTAAACATTCTATGTCCTGTGTAGTGTACTCTATGAAGGATTTTAAACTGAATCAGCTGTAGGTTGGGATTATTGATTAACCGGGAAGCATTGAGACATATTTGCTTCCAGAATTCAGGGTCACAGCTTGTAGATAAATCTGAGCTCCATTTGGAGATTGGTACTCCGATTGTGTTGTCATTTTTGGAAAGTAGAACATATAATTCAGATAATGTTTTAGGGGCAGATATTTTTAAAAATTGGTCAATAGTGGCATTGCTTTCCCATGATATGGTCCTGAAACTTGCTTTAATTATAGATTTAATTTGTATGTATTCAAGAAATTTGTTATGATTTAGTCCATACTGTGTAACAAGGTCGTTAAATGAGATAAAGTTGTTTCCTATAATTATATTTTTCATACAATTTATTCCTTTTTCGTGCCATGTTGGGAAATTTAATGGTTTCTTTTTAAGCAAGATGTCAGGATTATTCCAGACGGGAGTGTATTGGCGAGGAATGAGCGAGAATCTAGTTATTTTTAGAAATTCCCACCAAGCTGTCAGAGTGGTGCTTATATTTATACTTTTAAAACAATAATTTTTCCGGAGGATTTGGCTAATGAAGGGCAGGTTACAAATTGGGATTTCATGGCTAAGTGATTGTTCTATGTCTAGCCATAAATAATCCAATGGGTTAGGTTTGATCCATTTTAAGATATACTGTAACCTGTTTGCAAGGAAGTAGTTGGAGAAGTTTGGGGGTTCTAAGCCCCCATATTCTTTAGATTTTTGTAACGTTTTGAGACTTATTCGTGCTGGCTTATTTTTCCAAAGAAATTTATTTATATATGAATCTAATGACTTGAACCAAATTATAGATGGTTTGGTGGGGATCATGGAAAATAGATAATTAACCTTTGGTAAAATCATCATTTTCACGGTGGATACTCTGCCTGTAAGTGAGATGGGCAAGGTTCTCCAACGTGCAAGATCATCCTCTATTGACTTCAGTAGTGGAGTATAATTCAAGCGGATCAGGTCTGACAGGTTGGAGGAAATGTTAATACCCAAATACTTAATGTTCCCTGAACTCAGTGGTATAGAGGGGGTGCTCTGGAAACCAAAGTTAATGGGCAGTACTGTGGATTTAGACCAGTTAATGGAGTAATCTGAAGGTGCTATAATTGTTAATGAGTGAGATAGAATGTGACTTATCTAGGAAGAGTAATACATCATCAGCATAAAGGCTTATCTTATGATGAACATTTGTGGTGTGGATCCCTTTTAATATTTATATGTTGTTGAATTGCAGCTGCAAGAGGTTTGATAAAGATAGCAAATAGTGAGGGAGAGAGTGGACACCCTTGCCTAGTACCTCTTTGTAAAGTAAATTCTGGAGAGATGTGATTGTTGGTCCGAACAGAGGCCTTCGGGGTGTTGTATAGTATTTTAATCCATGTTCTAAATGAATCTCCAAAGCCAAATTTTTGTAGCGTTGCAAAGAGAAATTTCCTGTTTACTCTGTCAAATGCTTTTTCAGCATCCAATGAGACAATTGTGGTTTCTAAATTATGGATGATAGAGTAATCAATCAGATTGATTAGACGGCGTACGTTGCTAGTTGAGTTTCTCCCCTTGATGAATCCTGATTGATCAGGGTGTATTAGCTGAGGGGTAACTTTTTCCAGCGTTATAGCTAACGCTTTGCATATTATTTTAAGATCTGCATTAATCAGTGAAATTGGACGATAACTGGAAGGTAGTGTTGGGTCCTTATCCGGTTTCAGCAGGAGACTGATTGTAGCTGAGTTCATGTTTGGAGGCAAGCATGAACTGTCTTTAATTTCTAAAACCATTCTAAGAAATATTGGAGATAGTAATGACCAGACCAGTTTTATAAAACTCGGCAGGGAAACCGTCAGGTCCTGGTGCTTTGTTATTCGCCAACCGCTGTAGAGCGTTATGGAGTTCTATTAACGAAATGGGTACATCTAAGTTGGTCACCTGTTTGTCATTTAATTTTGGTAATTCTATGGTGTTGAGAAATGTTTCGATATCTGGGAGAGATGGTTTAATCTGAGGTGTATATAGATTTTTAGAAAAGCTCCTAAAGACAGAATTAATTTCTTCCGGGAGGTGAGTGATGTGACCTCCTGAGTTTCTAATGGAGGAGATAGAGCTTTTTTCTTTATTGACTTTTAGTTGGTTAGCTAAGTATTTTCCGTGTTTATTGCCATGCTCAAACTTTTCCAAACGTAGTCTCTGCAGTTGGAACTGAATTTTCTTGTCAGTAATTTCTTTTAAGTCTAGTTTCAGTTTCCTTAGGTTACTTAGGATATGCTCATCTTGTGAGTCAGCATGAGCTGCTTCGAGGATTTGGATTTTTTTCTCCAACTCTGATTCTAGTAATCTCTTTCTTTTTCTTATATGATGAATATGAAATGGTTTTTCCGCGCATTACTGCTTTTGCTGCCTCCCACAGAATACTAGCCGAGACACCGGGTTGGTCATTGAAGTCTAAAAACATTGTCCACTCTCTTTCAAAGTATTTTAGGAAGTCTGAGTCTTTTAGTAATGATGTATTTAATCTCCAGCATCTAGTAGGAGCGCTCATAGTTTGGTTAGTGAGAAAAAGAGAGACTGGGGCGTGGTCACTAATGGTGATAGGGTGTATGTGAATGTTTGAGATGTCTGATATGATTGAGTTGCTTGTCAAAAAGTAGTCAATACGAGAGTAGGTGTGGTGCACTGGTGAGAAATAAGTATATTCCCTGTGAGTAGGGTGATAAGAGCGCCAAGCATCACAAAGACCAAAATCATTCATGTATTTCTTCAGTATCGATGTTGATTGAGACTCACGATGTCTCCCAGCTGGGCTAGACCTGTCCACTTCTGGGTTAAATACTAAGTTGAGGTCCCCTCCCAAGATCATACTTGTATCCAAATGTGCAGAGAGAGAAGAAAAGAAGGCGTGAAAGAAGGAGGGATCGTCAACATTCGGACCATATATGTTGTCAATGCAGAAATGTACATTATCAACAGATATGTTCAATATTATATATCTCCCTTCTGTGTCTGTAATAGTGTTGTGGAGTGTAAAATTCACCCTCCTGTTCATTAAAATAGCTACCCCTCTCTGTTTGGAGTTGTAACTTGCTAAATATGTGTGTGTGTGTATGTACAAATTTTTTGTCTTTTTTCTATCGACCCAACTCCCCTAACTTTCCAAGTGACAAACTGTAGTGAGTTCATCCTACACTAGCTTTGGGTGATGTGTGTGTGTGTGTGTGTGTGTGTGTGTGTGTGTGTGTGTAAACAAGATCAAATGTGAAGTATGTGTACCTGGAAGTAAAATTAATGGGAGTATATACAGTACATTTAAATGTATGCTTAATTTGTACATAGGCAAAGTGTAACATAGTAATCCTGAATGAACTAAGCCAACTAAAGTGAGGACGTGATGTGGGTTTATGCATAAGTGAGATGAGCGTGCTTGTGAGTAGTTGTGATATCAATATCAATAGTAGAATATGATGTGTATGTGTAGGAGAACGCGTGCACGTGTGTGTATTTGTGTGAATAGTTTGAATTTGGTTGAGTTTGGACTTTGAGGGTGTATGATGTCACTGTGAAGAGATGCTGATTGAAGGAGACAGCTGGCAGACAAGAGGATATGTGACAATATGAGGAGGGGAGAAAACGTGAGACAGAGGGGGGAATAGAAGAGGAAGAAAGAGAAGAAAAAAGGACAAAGAGAAGAAAGGCTGTGCATACATACAGTGGGACAGAAAGAGGAAAAAAAGGGGGGGGAGGGGTAAAGTGGAAGCAGACAGTAAAAGAAAAGTTACCTGGTTGAGATAGAGCATTAGTTACCATATCAATACAGCCACGGTGTTACTTCCCGGTCGCGGTAAAGTTGTCCATTGACGAAGAGTTTATCCACCGTGATGACAGCTCGGCATCCCTCGTTAATGAACTTCCTCCGAACAAGGAATAGGCGTCGGCGCCTGTCGAGGATTTCTCGGGGGAATTGATCGTTGACGCTGAAGTCCGTCCCCTTCAGCTCCCGGCCTCGGCCCTTCACCTGTTCCTTCTGCTTGAAATGTTCGAATTTCGCCACAATGGGTCTCGGCCTACGGTTCTTTGGCTTCTTGGCTCCCAAGCGGTGAACGCGGTGAAAAGTGATGTTTTGGATGGCGTCCGCTGGGAGTTTAAGTTGTTGTGCCATGAAGGCCCTCACCGATTCTTCCGGGTCCTCCTCAGATTTTTCGGGAATTCCCGCGAAGACCAGATTGTCCATGCTCCGGGCCTGGAGGTCTAAGATCGTCTCCTTCATGGTCTTATTTTCTTGGACGAGTTGTGAAACTCCGTCGGTGAGGGACTTCACCAAGTCGCGGAGGGTGGCGTTCTCCGTAACCAAGGAGACGATCTGGTTTTGGCTGAATTCCAGAGATTCACGGATGGCCTGGAATTCTTTGTGAAGCACCTCGACGAGAACGAGGCGGCCGTCCAAGCAAATCAGCCTCTTGTTGATGGACTCAAGAATGTCTCTGATGTCAGTGCCTGGCGGAGATATTTCTCCAGATGAGTCCTCCGGGCGGCTCCGTTTGGGGTTTGGTGTCTCCGGTGATTTTCCCATAACTACACGTTCGAAGCACCCGTTGATGCTCTCCTCCAGATCTTCCAGTTTTTGGGTTGGTTTGGCGTCTAAGGTGTTTAATATGCTGGTTTTGTGTCGAGATATTTTGCGGATGTTTTAGTACTTGATTGTTTGTCCTTTTTTTTCCAGAGCGCTATGTTCCGCTTGTCTGTATTCCGCGTGTCACGCACACTCTCGCGAGATTACCCATACTTTTTAAAAATAAAATGGCTCATATTTCCAAAATCGATGTCCCTTTTACATACAATTTTATGTAGTTATCGTTGTAGATGTGTATCAAATTGTCTACCACATAGATTTACATCCCTTCTTATAGCTAAAAACTTAGTTCTATATGTTGATTAATTATGAGTTAACTATGGACAAAATGTGATTAATCACAATGAAATGTTTTAAATTGATTGACAGCCCTAATTAAATGCCTTAATGTGACACCACATTGTGTGTGTCAGTTACAAAGAACACTTGCATTAACAGCAAAATTATAAAATCACAAGCTGATGCAATGTTGTGGAAAAATAAGCCCCAAAACATTTTGAAAAAAATCTGGCATTTTAGGCCGCAACAATGCTCAAAATGACTTATCCTAGTAAGGAGCACCAAGACCCCATGATTTGAGGTATTCATGTGTTGTGTACTGTTTATCCGATGCAGCGTCAGCGTCGTCTTCGAGGATGGTGGACGACTCCGTACTTGCAAAGGTCTTTGACTTGTAAGGTGAGTTTTTTTGTTGTTGTTGTTGTTTTTGTTTTGTTAATCTGCTGCTGTCATTTCTTTGCAAACAAACCATGGGATTTTCAGGTGTTCTTGTTTAATAAATTGTCATTCCCGATCTGGAAATCAGATTCCTCGTTTGAACTTTGGCCTTCCAATGATTGCAAAGGACCTAATGCGTTCTTGTCGTCCGTTCTCTGAAGCTGGAGACTGAATTGTTATTGTTATGTTAAACATTGTTATTGAAACTGCCATTGACTTGGTTTGCCAAAGGTACATAGCGCTTAATGCAAGACACCTTCTGATGCTTCTTGCCCCCTTTTGAAGCATAATTTCCTTTCATGACTTTTTTGTGATTTTGCTGTCACTTGTTTTTTCCTTGGACTTCCTCCTTTGAGACGCTCTGCCTTTCAGGTCATGTGACTTCCCACAGCCCTAGCCTTAATGCTCAAAGGCCTCTTTCCTCATGACGATTTGCCCTTTTTACTTTGTAGGTCTGCCTCTTTGAATCTAAAACGTTCCAGGATTTCAAGAGCCATATCAGATCAATCAAGCATCAACAGGTGGGTCTTTTCAATTTGGCATATTCTTCCCGAAGGTTTAATTTCCCTTTACTGCTGAGTCAAGTTGTAAAAGCTCTGAAACTGTCTCTGCACGTGTCCCTTTTTTTATTGTTCCAGAAAATGAATGAAGTATTCCAGACAGGTATTGTTTGTTGCCAATTTTGTTATTTGGATAGAAGTACTACCCACATGTTGGGTCGTTTTTGTTATGTTTGTAACCACTTACCTTTCTGTACTTAATTTTTATATAGAGTCACCTGACTGGCCTGACAGTAAGTCATCTTTTTTCCCTCAAACAGTTCTTTGAGACATTGCGACTATAAAATCATTAAGTCAGAGTTCTGATGACTGAACTATGGAGCGTGACTACCTGCCGCTTGTTGAGGTAGAAGATGGTCGGGCTTTGCAGACCTTTGAGTGTTGCAGTGAAGGAACAGACAAGCAGTCATTATGTTCTTTGTTACCTCTGCCTGCTGCACACACTGAAGGTGGTTTGAACTGGTTTAAGTGCCAATCTGGCAATTTTTTGTTTTTGAGGACTGTGTTCCGACAGTTCATTGTTACTACGCCTTGCAAGAAGTATCAAGGATCAACTTGAGAGAGTGACTTATGAGGGTACTTTATAAGATTGACAGTTGACGATAACTCCTACTGAACTTGAGACTATTTGTTTCTGTACAGGCAAGCTCCCCAACATTGCCATTATGGATAGAATCATCCAACAGAACGTGCAGCAACCCTTTCTAGGTTTGTAAAATGTATTGAAGATCATGACTATGTGTAGTCCTTGTGAAGCCATCACTAATTCTTTTAGTCAGGATTGGATGGTATTTGTAACTTGGGGAACATCAACAAAGGAAAAGTAAGCCACCATAGAACCTCTACCTTGTGTCTTTTTAATGGATGTACTTCACAAAAGGGTCTGTAGCTGTGCCATTGTTGGTACCAGAGGGATTTTTGGGGCCGATACCAATATTATCCAGTCAGTTGATCTTAAGTGGTACCATTTCTTGTTTTGCTCATTTAAAACCCTCATAAACAAGCCACGCCATTGTCAAAGTGTATTTGTTTGCTTCACGGGAGAAAGACAGCCTCTTTTATAGTGCTAGCCAAATGACTGCTTTTGAATATGCATTCTTGTAGGTCTGCATTTGCTGACGGTCTGTTATAGTCCGGGAGAAATGAGCGTTTTTTACCTGTGCCACATCTGTGAGGAAATGTTGCTGGACACCCAGATATTATCTCACCTCACCTCCATTTGCCATAAATTCAACTACTTTGTGAGTTCCAGGGTATACCAAATTAAAATCAGCCAACTTTTTGTCACATTGGGTTCCAGTTAAATGTTTTGTTGTATGTGTGTGTGTGTGTGTGTGTGTGTGCTCGCTCTTGCGTGCGCGTGTGTGTGTGTGTGTGTGTGTGTGTGTGTGTGTGCGCGTCTGCAGAACTACACCGATCCAAATATGCTTGGATTCTCCTGGATGCCCAGCAAAGACTTAGCGATCAATCGAGATAGGCGACGAATGACAAACCTGTCAGGAGAGATCCAGGTGTGTATGTGAATGCACAAATATCAATGTAAAGTGAGGTTGAATGCACCAGGTAACAAAGCCAATGAAAACCAATGTTGATTTGAAATGTCAAAATCTAGTACTGATTAGGACTTTTCTCCTCTTCCTGTTCAGATGTTGAATTTGCCTGAAAAGCTGTTTGCGCTGTACAAAACATATAGCTACACTAAAGGTACACAATTCTCCAGTCTTACCAAGCAGGAATGAAATCTTATTTGGCCGTGATGTAACGCAGTCTGCTTCCTCTCACCAGTGATGTACTCTCTCAGTGAATATGACAAGCTTCCCAAGCTACTGGAAGGTAGAGACGTTCACTTCAGTACACACCTTATTTTCAACAGTGTTTCATGTCTGGCACTTTTCCTGAAAGGTCAATGATGATGCTGCTCTGGTGCCTTCAACCGCATTGCACTCTAATGATGGCATTCACTTAGGGAAATGGATTACATTATGTAGGATTCAATGAGGGGAAATGGATTAGCATCTTGACCTAAATCAGCATTCATGTCTTATTTTTTATTTTTGCCTCATGTTGGTAGATGCTGAACGAAAGAGAGTAACGATACAAAAGTACCATGCAGATGGCCAAAGGAAGTATCCACTTCTTGGTGAGTAACCATTTCTTGTTGTTCCTTCTTGAAATTTGAACTGTAGTAGTTTTAGTAGTGTTTTGGTAAAATCTGTTGGTAAAATGGCATTTGACCAAAGACAAGATGTTTATGGTTCAGAGTAGAAAATGTTTCCTTTTTTTGGGGGGGGGGGGCAAAAATACTAACTGATCCTGCACGCATCTTAAATCAGATCCATTCCATGGGTTTTTTTCTTCAAGGAGAAAGTTTTAAGATTGGGCCATTAGTTTGTCAGGAATCTCCCTTAAGAATTGAAAGCCTGAACATGGCCTTGCGCTGTTTTAGATGCAAACCAGATAAAAATTGCTTAAATGGAAATATTTTCATTTATTTGGAGACCAGAGAGGTCATGCTGTAATAAGAAAAAGACCACGAGGTTATGTAAACCACATAGCAATGATGATTCACATGAACACAATGGCAGCATGAAAACCTCAAACAGCACAAGTGCCAGGGACTTTGATACAGCTTTACAACAGTTTACCAACAATTGCTTCCAAGTTTTTCCAGGTCGTCCAACAACCTGACAGTAACGCCTTGTATCGTCCACCAAATGTTGCAAAAGGGTGTTCTGAAAGTGGAAGTAACATCCAAATGTGCACTCCTCAGGTATTGTTAAATGATAAGGGATAAGGGCCTGACCAATGTCACGATTCTATTGTGTGGTGTGTTTTTGTTCAGCAGTGGTTTGCCCAGTGTCTGTCTTATGGTGGAGTCGTGAACGTGAACATTAACTGAGGCAAGTGAGGCCTGCAGTTCTTTGGATGTTGTTGTGGGGTCTTTTGTGACCTCTTGGATGAGTCGTCACAGCACTCTTGGGTCATTTTGGTTGGCCGGCCACCTAGATACCGCTTTTAGTCAAACGAACCAAAAAACACAAGTGTAGTTGCAACTCATGCCAGATGGACATTGAGTCCATTTATAGGCGTTTTTGCACCCTGGGGGCGTATTTAAAGAGTGGAAAGTGGCCGCGAGTGCACAGGGTGTGGCGACGGTCTTGCTTCGTTTGATGTACACTTCCGAAAAGGCTGTGATTGCTCTGCTTGTCCAACATTATTTCCTGTGTGCATACAACTTGTTCAGAGGGCGCACAGTCCACCTTAGCGAATGCTTCATCTGGTTTCAGAAAAATGGGGAAATGCACAATGTAAGGAGGAAAAGCAGAAATGTGAATTTTAATAACTAATAATCCCACAAAGCTCCTGCCTGTATCAGGTGACACCTGAGATTAAGTGCTGGACAGAATCAGCGTATCGGATATCTGTAAGAAAGCCAACATCGAGCATCTACATTTAACTGGCGCACAAGTAATATGACCCGAACAAATAGAGACTTAAAGAACAAAACAAAACAAAAAAGCAAATGGCACTGGGCTTTATAGGACCTACAGCGTCAGAGTCCAATCTTTTGTCACTGGACCGGATGGTCTTTCACCTTTTGGTGTGCGTATCCAACGTCCTCTAACCACTGTCTTGTAGGCATGCAACACCTTATCGAATGCACGTGCAAGGAGACTGAGAGGACGTACTACCTTTGCACCCTCTGCAAACGGACGCTCGCTGCCCGCACTGTCATCAAACACGTCCTGAGCTTTGACCACCTCTACTGTTACTTTGTAAGTAGTGGTGACCCTACATAGAGCAACAGTGCGTGCATAGTTGGAATGTGGGATGTAGAGTACGGAGAGGAACATTTTTTTTTTCCCGGTTATCCAATTCTCCACAAGTGTTAAGGTTCTGCTGATTGTCAGGGTCAGCTACATAATAGGCAGACAGACAAATTCAAACTATAGTCGGCAAGTGATGAACAAGAACGGTGGAGCTCCTCATTACTGAGTCCTACTGACAACATTTTTTGCTCTGGTTTGGAGAGTTTGGTTATTTTTTGAGCGATGGCCTTAACTTTTGATCAGCTGATAAACAGCCTATTTCAGTTTAATTGTTGTTTTCAATCAATGACTTTTTCAAAATGCTTTTTGTCTCACTCTCCCTTCTTGTTTTTGCATATTGTAGCTCTACTTAAAACCTCAGTAAGATCCAAATGTGAAAAATGCAAAATCTAGCAATTTTTCAACTGGTCAGGAGTGTATTATGAGGACAAATATGTCATTTTAGTAGCAGAGTTAAAATTTTAAAGAAATTGTATTTTTAGAAGTTGTAATATTAACAAATCAAAATAAAGTTGTAATTTTTAGAAAATTTGGTTTGGGGGAAAAAGTTATATAATGGGAAAGTCAAGATATAAAAAATAAAATATAGTCATAATATGATAAGAAAATTTATAATTTAAGATTAATATATAATTAATATAATAATAATATAATTATTATTATTAATAATATAATTTAAGATTAATATTATAATTTAATTTAGGATTTAAGACAGTTGACCCCCCCCCCCCAAAAAAAAACACAACAGTGGGAAACAAAAGATTTTTTTTTACTGTACTATACTAAATATACCGTAGGTTGTTTCACCTGTATCACAAAGCTGAGATGCAGTTTTTTTCTTGGACAATATACATTGCTTCTTTGCATCCTTTGATTTTTCACTGTGGCCCTCGCTGGAAAAAGTATGGACACCCCTGTTTTAAATGATAACAAATGAGGTGGTATTACCAGAAAAGTTCCTCCTTTTCTTTTTCCGGGAATTGTGGAGCATTTGGCAGACCCAGATCTTATGTAAGGGGTGCAAATCAACACTTAAATGGTATTTAAAGGACAGATGTTGCACAACACTCGGGTCACGTTGACTTCCTCACTGCAGCTGGAGCTCACATGTCATGCTACAATACTGTGCCACGGAGGTCCGTGTTGCAAAAATCCATCCTGTTTAGGGAAATGGTGCTCTATGTGCTTTGAAGAACTTCTTCGCAATTGAGGGATTTTACTCAAGCGGTCTCCCAGTGTAGCGTCACAGTAAAACTGAGGTGATGTCATTGTTTGTGCAGAATGCCTGGTACCCCTGCATCTTGAAGTCTAAGCACTGTTACACCAGGTACTCGCACAAATTTGTGTCCATGATGCTCAGTTTGGCAAAGGAGGCGGAGAAACATCATGGAGCTGCAAACATGAAGGTTGACACTTGAGCTTGGTGCATTCATTCCAGTTTTCTTTCTAGTTTTTCTTGTTTTAACGTGATAACTGACTTTCAGCGACTGAGTCTGGAGCCTGGTGTCTTCGCATCAGTCAATTTCTCCTGTTATAGTGCCGGTGGGTGTTATTTTTTTCATGAATCTGTGTAGCATTTCTCTTGACTGATAGTACCTTGACTGTTTTTTATTATGTTTTTATTGTAGCTTTGAACAAACTGGAGGCCATCACAAAGGAAAATGAGGGGAGCAGCTTGAAAACCTGCCTCCACCCTGCGGGCCAACTAGGTATGACCATATTCATCGTTCAGCTGGTTGCTGGTTTCATACCACGGAAAGAAAAAGTCAAGGTTTCAAAACCACTAAAATTGTGTGTCACATCGTTTCTATGATATGAGAGAAAGTGGAGGTCCAGCGTGGCGACAATGTGGAAATACTCATATCACGGCCTGTGCTATTCCTTGCAGTTGGAACGGGGCTTCGATGTTGCCAAGTCGATAGCTGCCTTGTTAGTATTGAGCATCGGCGGAATGGCTTCGGTGTTTCCTCCGTTGTCGGTCGACGTATTACTCGCGTTGAATGTGGAGATGTGATTGAGAAGGAGACAGGAGTGGAGGATAAGTGGTATAAAGCGTTTATTCTCCACTATGCCTGTCACGATAACAAAATTTGCTGGACAATATTTGTATGACAAATTATTGTCGATAATCGATATTATTAGACAACATTTTTTAGACCATTTTTTCATTTATTATATTATATTAATGCGAGTACATCGTATCAAAAGCAATAAACCTTAATTTTGCAACACTGGAATGTCAAGAGCTTTTAAATAAAATAAACAACATAAATTCAACAAAAGACAAAAAAAAACAATTGAAAATAAAAGCAAAAATTGCACTTAAATAAAAATGACAATCATAACCAAAAATGATAAAAAAAAATAGACCCTATCTCTGTTTAAAGCCAAAAAAACGACAACTATTAAAAAAAATTGGAGTGTCAAGTCTCTGTAACAAAATTGCACTAAAAATTGCAATAAAATTGCAATAAATAACAAACATTGGGTATTATTCCTTAACAGATAAAGAACATCAAGTAAGCAAAAAAGACTGCAGACTAGCCACTGGTCATATGCAAATCTCTAGCCACTTAATTTGACAGATTGAGAGCAAGGAACACCAGCATCTTGACTTTGTGTGGTTTAAGGCAGGATCTCTATGGCGTAGCAATTTCTCTTGGAGATAAATAAAGTATCTACAGTATGTTACCAGCTGTGCCAGTGTGCCAGTGCTCAGAACTGGTACTTGTTGGACAAGGAATTGTTGTTTGTGACATGTACGTTCTCTCAGGAAATCTGTACTGTCTGTCAAACATTCCTAACACTTCCTGAAAGGTTTGGCTTTTCAACCACATTGAAGGTTGCATTTCTTTTGCAATGTAGTGAGCATGCACCATTTTGCGCTGTTGGTTCATATTTACTTTGCCGACCAAACGTCTCAGTAAACGCCCTAACTTACTGGGGATGTGGCGTTTGCCTCAGAAACCATCGCTTTTGTGCATGAGGCTAACTTGCTGCTAGTACTCTGTGTATCCACTCACGAGTAGCCCCGCCTCCACCTACTGGGACAAAAAGGCTGAATGTCCGAGAGGGTTCATTGACGGCAATGGAACTGTGTTCTTAAAAAAAAATACAAAAATAAAACTCTGTAAAACACGTGCAGAGCCATCCAAAAGCTTCAGGTCTCACTTCCAAATGCGCAAACCTCATTATCTGATGCGTTGACATTGTTTAACATGAGAATACAACATTGTCACAACATTTATAGGTCAGAAAAGAGTAAAAGCATAATAGGGCTATTTCGCAGTAGCACGCCATTTAAAAAAAAATAAAAAAATAAAGACAGCGAGACACAAAGACTTGGGGTGCTTCCGTGTAATGATACAGTACAGTTTTTTTACGCACAATATAGTACGAGACCGAGGTAAAGTCGGTCCATACAGGGGTTTGCTCCGTGGGGTCGGGTGCTGGGTTATACATCTCTGCCACCCGTGCCTCCGTGGAGAGTGTGCCTCCTGCATCCCTGGGCGGGGCGGCCATGTGGCGGGGGTTGGCCCGGGGCGGGCCGGGCTCCGCTCCCTGGGGGTGGGTGTGGTGGTGGGGGAGGATTGGCGCTCCCGGCGTGGACGGGCTTCTTTCTGGTTGTGGGGGCGTCTCTGGGCCTGCCGGTGTGTGGCCCCCGGTACTCGTCTGCCTTTGTGGGGTGTGATCTCTCGCTGGTCTCAGGGGTTGGCTGTCCTCCGGCCCGCCGGCGCACTGTCTTTGGCTGGGATTACTTCTGCGGCCCCTTGCTGGTCTTCCCGGGGGGGGGAGGGCTCTCTGGGCTGGCTCTTGGGGCGCTGATCTTTGTGCTGCCTGCCCCTGTGGGCCTGGTGGCCTTCTGGCGGCAGGGGCTCGGCCTGGCTATTTGGGGCGGGGCTCTCTGGGAGGTGGAAGGCGGCCCCTTTCCTTTCATGCATTCTCAGTGACAATTACACGCCCACACATTCTTGCACCTTTTATATACAGACCCTTTCCAAAAAATTAGAATGTCATGGAAAAGTTGTTTAATTTCCATAATTCCATTCAAAAAGTAAAACTTTCATAGATTATAGATTCAGGGCCCACAATTTAAACGATTTCAAGTGTTTATTTGTTTATTTTTACATAATTTGGGCTTCCAGCTCATTAAACCCACGAAAACAGGAATTCAAAAAATTAGAATACTGTGAAGAAATCACCATTTACTTCTCAGTTTTTGCAGGAAAAAAAAGAAATTAGGATCACATCAAATCAATCAAAATATGGTACTTTCAAAACGATATGTCAATCTTCAATACTTGGTTGGGAATCCCTTTGCCTTAATCACTGCCTCGATGCCACGTGGCATTGAAGCAATCAGCCTGTGGCATTGCCTGGGAGTTATGGAAGCCCAGATTTCCTTGATGCTTGCCGTCAGCTCTTCTTTGTTGTTGGGTCTGGTGCCCCTCATGTTCCTCTTGAGAATACCCCATAGATTCTCAATGGGGTTTAGGTCCGCTGAGTTGGCTGGCCAGTCAAGCACTGTGATGGCATGGGCATCAAACCAGGTTTTGGTGCTTCTGGCGGTATGGGCAGGGGCCAGGTCCTGCTGGAAGATGAAATCTGCATCTCCATACAGATCCTCTAAAACATTCTGGTAGACTGTTGCGGTGACCTTGGATTTAAGAAAGCAGAGTTTACCAACACCTGCACCGGACATTGCACCCCAAATCATGACGGACTGTGGATATTTCACACTGGACCTCAGGCAGCTTGGGTTCTGTTCCTCACCCGTCTTCCTCCAAACCCTTACTTTCATCGGAAAAGAGGACCTTGGACCACTGGCCAATGTGTTGGCTCAGGTTCAGAAGTGGCTTGACCCGAGGAACCCGACAGTTGTAGCCCATCTCCCGGATGCGTCTGAATGTGGTGGTTTTTGAAGCTGTGACTCCCGCCTCATTCCACTCTTTCTGGATCTCTGCCAGATTCTTGAATCTTCCCTGTTTGATAATCCGCTGAAGCCCACGGTCATCTCTTTTGCTGGTGCATCTTCTCCTGCCACATTTTGCCCTTCCTCTAGACTTTCCATTGATATGCTTGGACACAGCACTCTGTGAACAACCAGCCTCCTTAGCTATGAACTTTTGTGGCTTACCCATCCTATGGGGGGTATCAATGATGGTCTTCTGGCCAGTTGTCATGTCTGCAGTCTTCCCCATATTGAACCCAACTGAGACAATTTAATGACACCTGGGGAAGCCTGTGCAGGTGATTTGAGTTTAGTAGATGATTAGTGTGTGACACTCACTTTAAAACATTCATGCCCTGCAAAATTTGGGCTGATTTCTTCACAGTATTCTAATTTTTTGAATTCCTGTTTTCGTGGGTTTAATGAGCTGGAAGCCCAAATTATGTAAAAATAAACAAATAAATACTTGAAATTGTTTAAATTGTGGGCCCTGAATCTATAATCTATGAAAGTTTAACTTTTTGAATGGAATTATGGAAATTAAACAACTTTTCCATGACATTCAAATTTTTGGAAAGGGTCTGTATATGAAGTCTTCCCCACATACAGAGATACCTGTACATATGCACACTCACAGTACATACGTACTTCCCCACATTACTCACTGAGTTAACCAGGGTGTTATTATGTTGTTGGTTTTATTACAGCGACGGTGATATCAGCAGTATGACTATAGTTTTTTTTTTTTTTTTTTTTTACAATGATGTGCATTACAGTAATTATCATTCTGTTCACTATCATAATCATTTCATTACTACAATTATGTGTGACTGTTTCAATGCAGTATTGTCATTGTGATCACTATCATAGATAATCTTTTCATTACTACAATTATGTGTAATTGTCTCAATGCAGCGTTGTCATTGTAGTTGTTGATATTGTTTTGTCCTTATGTCCTTGTTCGTCTTTATAGTTGTCACAGACATTTATTTGCTGATGTCGTTCTGTATGTTTCTGTTGTTCTGTTATTGTTGTCACAATTGTTGTTGTTACTGCTGTTGTTCTTGTCTCGTCTTTTTTTTTTTTTTTTGTCCCCCTCTTATCCCTGCACCCCCCGCCCGCCCTCCCGTCCCCTCCTGCTCCGGTCTGGTCGCTCCAAATTTGCTTAGGCATTTAGATTTACAATTCTATCTGCTTTAAAGGCTGGACAGGACAGGGGTAAGAAAAAAAAGTTTTGGTGAAAATTATTTTAGAAAACTGGGGCATTGGAAAATTGAGGTTTTGAAATAAAATCCAATGAGAACGAGTCAATAACGAGTAAAATTGTGTTGAGTCGAGTAGATGGCGTTCAGTGGAAAAGTGTGCATTTGAATGTGCATGTTCAATGCTTTGTTTTAAAAAAAATAATTAATAAAAAAAAACACATTTGTCTCTAATATGCAGAACTGTGTCATCCCCTTTTTGAGCTAGTAGGCAATTAGTTTCAGCACGTGCAAACTTACACAAAGCTAAGCTACGGAGAATGCGTGACAATCCCTTTGGCGGCAGTACAGGCTCCGTTCTATGCCGCTTATCTTCACTAAGGTCGCAGGGGTATGCTGGAGCCTATCCTAGCTGATTTCGGGCAAGAGGCGGGGTACACCCTGGACTGGTTGCCAGTCAATATAGACAAAAACAACCATTCACACTCACATTCATTCCCATGTGCACTTTAGAGTCTCCAATTAACCTAACATGCATGTTTTTGGAATGTGGGAGGAAACCGGAGTACCCGGAGAAACTCCAGAGACTCCCGAACAGAGATTTGAACCCAGATCTTCCCGATCTCCTGACTGTGTGGCCAATATGCTAACCAATAGCACAGTGTTATTGGAATTCTGTGGAATGGAAACGATTACATCTTTTTTTTTTTTTTTTTTTTAGTTTGGACTATAAATTTATTACGTCTCCAACGGTGCAATCGAGAGGAACGGAGAAGAAGGCAGGAGAAAATCAGAGTTAGCCATCTCGGTAACAACCTAGAGCCTTGAAGTTCAGCTATCAAATTCATCTATGTTTATTCTTTTAATAGGGATTTTTTTTTTATCTCTGAGCAGTACATTTTTACTTGTTTATATTTATTGGGGTAAGAGTACGAGACTGCTTCATTATCTTTGTCTTTGTTGGAGATGAAATTCTCCACAACCTCCTAAAGGACAAAGGAACCACTTTGGAAAATTAATTAAGCCAATTTCACCTCCCCTTCACGTTCTCTTTAATCTCTAGTTATGAGAAGGAAGAAAGACTCACAACAAATTCGATTTTTTCCAAATGTATTGAAGAATAAGTCAGACATAATAATTGAAAGATAAATCAGACATAATCCCTGGTCCTTACCAAGAGAAACTAACCATAAGAGGGGGAGCAGCTATAAAGTAGAGGGTTCAGTATTGTTAAAATATAAATAGGTTACTCTATTGTCCTACCGGTCCCCAGGAGGCGTCCGGTTGGCAGATGCCCGACATTACTGCAGACGCTGCACCAATCTGCCCGCTGATCTAGCATCTATCCTGCCCTCATCCGCGAGTAGGACTCCAAGGTACTTGAATTCCTCCTCTTTGGGCAGGATATCATCCCCGGACCTAAAAATGGCCCAATACTGGTCAATTTAATGGGCCAAAGAAAAACAGTAAAAACAGGACATTTGGTCACTCTATGTGTGTCTAAAAATAGATCTTATTCAGAATCTCCTCAAAGTAGCGTACGTTAGATCTCCTTCAAACTTCCCGAAAGTATGTTGAAAGCAAGAACACAAGTTCTCTCTAAAATCCAAAGTGCATGTTTTAAATGTTTTGAATACGAATACCAACCAAATACCATGATTGTACAAAAGCTAAATAGTAGCATGTGCTAGGTATGCAAAAAATGTGCAGTATTTCTGACAGCCATGACAAATTGAAAGGAATAGTAAACACTGTATGTTCTAGTCCCGACAGAAGCCCAGATGGCATGGAACCAAGGGTACAGCTTGATGCCCTCTTGGAAGAATACCAATCAAAATCCTCCAGACACTAGTCAGAACAAGCCGCCAAAAACGTTGTTGGAGGTTAAGCCTGGCGTAGCCGATGAAGGCCACATTGAAAAAGCGTCAGCGATTTCTGTTAAGACAGAAGGGCATAATGAGAAGCCAAAAAGCTGTCACATACCGGCTAAAGCAACGACAGAACTGACCAAAGATGTCCAGATGATCGCAAGCCAAGGCGGTGACCGAAAGAGGCTGAGTGTCATCCGGGAGACAGATGTGATTGACAATGACATGGCCCATAAGAGACAGCGCCTTGACTCCAAGGACGCACCATGTGAAGAAATGTTGAATACGGCGACTGCAGCCATGGAGGAGGAAGAATCAAAAATGGTGATCAGTGAAGGTATGACGACAGCTTCTCTTGACTTACTGCCTCTCTGGAAATTTTCACCTTATTTCCGGTCATGTTCTTAGTCTCTGAACCAAATAGGTGGCATGAAATAGCCCATAAGAGACAACGACTCGACTCCAAAGAGAACACACTATGTGAAGGAACGCTGAAAATGGGGACCGTGGCTATCAAGGAGGAAGAACGGAAAACGCTGATTAGTGAAGGTAAGATTACAGCTTCTCTTAACACTATAGACCTTTTTAGCACCAATTTCTTCTTCTCAGCAGTTGAGGTTTATTTCGTCTCCACAAATCTTCACCTAATTTCCTGTCATGTTCTCAGTCTCTGACCCGCATATGGGACATGGAGCTCAGCAGCGTACTAAGCAGGAAAATACCCTGAAGATTGAGCCCCAAGAAGCCCACCTGACTCTTTGTCCCAGCAGAACAAACGTCAAAGTCGAAAGCACACGCAGCACCAAAGTGACCCTGTTGACCAAAACGACTACTTCCAAATTGCCAACACCTGCGTTGACTACAAATTTCCAAAAACGTCCGACCAGCATTACTCAATTGACTGTAGGCGCCCACAAACACAGAGAACGTGACTCCGTTAGCGTTATAAAAAGTGAAATCGCAAACACCAAGTCTTTAGTACCTGCAACCTTCTCAAAATCTATTGCAAGCACCACCAATACCGCTGCAGACAACACCGTCTGTGCTGTAACAAGCTCTCATTTTACCGCAACAACCATAAAGTCGATGATTGTTGTGGCAACTGCCATCAAGCCAACTGCACTTACCACCAGTTGTAGTGCCTCCACAAAATCCAGGAGGACGACAGCAACCAGCTCCAGTGCATCTGCTATCAGCACGACAACAACCCTTCCGGCTGCCTGCATTGCAACAGCCTCTAGAGTTGCTGCAACCACCACCAGATCAACAGAGTCTGCCGGCAGGTGTGGTAAGAAATCCTGTCGAGTTACAGCGAGCACCTCAAGTGCAACATCAGCCACCTCCAAGTACACAGCACCGACCAGCAGCAGATGTATCTCTGCTGTTGCAACAACTTCGACTGCAATCACTGTCAAGCCCACAGTATCTTCTGTGGCCTACGATGTGGCAACGTCTAAATTTTCCATCATTCCCACAAAGTCCACAGCAACAAACACCAGTGTTGCTGCAGTAAGCCCTAAATTTACTCCAGCCACTACCAAGTCCACAGCGTATGCTTCAGCAAACTCTAAACATACTGCAAATGCCACTAATACCAAGCCTACATCTAAACTTGCTGCGGCCACCAATAGATCTACAACACCTACCACCAGTTGTCCTACAAAATCAGCTAAAGTGACAGCAACCACCTGCAATGTAATTGCAACCACAAAGTCTACACTACCTACCACCAGTTGTATTACAACAGCCTCTCCAGCAGCAACAACCCCCAGTGCAATGACAACCACCAAGTGTGCAACAACCTATAATAGTACTGTACCGGCAAGCACCACCAAATCCACAGCGCATATCGACAGTTGCACTCCAGCAAGCTCCAGCTCAGACTCTAAAGTGCCGTCCACAGTGTCTCCATCACAACACCAGAAAGCACCAGAAGGCAGAACAGGAGCAGAGGCCATATCAAATGAAGCGTTACCCGTCCTTCGTAGATCGTCCACGGACATGCATGAAGTCACTGGCGGAACTGCACAGACTGCAAGGAGAAGTTTGGACAACTCCTCACACACTAGGGTCACGCTTGTAACGACTGCAGTTGGAGGCAAAAATGCAAAGGACTCTGCAAAGAAAGTACATGTGAAGGATACCAGGGAGTCAAATGCGGATGCAGAACGATGTATCCAGAAGAGTAACCCTTCTGCTAGACATGCAAGCACAGCCAAATCATCACAAAGCAAGGTGAAGCCAACTAGAAGTGTTCCTAAAATTGGTGAGTGTTTTCTATTAAAAATGCGCTAATGAGTCTTAATCATTGTTCTATGTAGTTAATTAATTTCTGTTTTAATTTTAGGCTTAAGCTATATAATTGTGGTTAACAGTAATGAAAGGAAGCAGTCCTACTGCACTTTGTGCCACATCCGATTGGAACGGTCTAGTCACACACTGGAAAACGTTCACCAGTATAACTATGTGGTGTGTACATCCTCAGAAGTATGCCATATTCAAGTCGAAGTGCTATCAGAACAATGTTCAGTGTTTTAATTTTCCAAACAAGAAATCAAGGTTCCCAGAGGTGAATGATGAGCAGCTGGCGGACATCAACCTGGAGAAGTTTGTAACCTTCATGTCTATGGCAGAGAAATGTTTAGGTCTTCGGTCCATCCAGGTGAGTTTGTGCTTTTTAACTCATAGTTTGGCCGTTAAGATCTTCTAAAGGATGTGCTTCTGCTCATTTGGTTAGACAATAGACGTGACAAACGAACAGTACAATGAGCTGTCTGATCTTCCGGAAGCCAAAGGTAAAAGAAATTAAATAAAAGTTCTTGCAAGACTCCAAACTAAGCATTGGTCTTTCTCTCCAGCTTTACACAGATTAGAGACTGTCTTTGGAGTGCCATCATCCTCCGGTAATGGCACTTCACTGGCTTTAAGACAACGGGTTTTGACTAGCCCCTCACAGGATGTTTCAAGCCCAGAATATGGTAACTGTTTATATGAAAGGAGTCACGCATGTACTCTTATAGATTGGTAGTTGATACCCAACTGTATTTACTGCCATATTAAGATGGGCACTTTTGTTTAGACACTCTACAGGACAAGTTTGAGGCCATTACAGAGGCTGACACTTCCCAACTTGCTGGTAAGTACTAAACACAGTTGGTTTGATAGGCTCCTTCCTTCCTCTACTCCATATCATTGGAAAAATGCTTAAGATTTTTCGCTGGCCTGTTGGTTTTGAGGATATTTCAAGATCTCTTCACTGGTCGTGAAACTAACTCACTGACTTCAGTCACCGAATTCTCTTCATAATGAGTTTCTGGAGCGTCGGTGTATAATTAATTGAGTTGCATCATAATCCACTGAAATGTCATCTTCTCTAAGCAGCATTAGACATAGAAGCTGAACACACCAGTGTTGCTGTTCCACTCGCTGACCCGGAACCTACTGGAGAAACTGAATCGATAGTGGAAATGGACACATCTGAGCCCAAACAGCAGCAGGAAATTGTCAATTGCGGTTTTAAGAATACCAAGGCGACTCCGGAAGGGTCTAATGACCAGTCAACATCTGTATTGATGGGACCAGATCGATCTCCTGCTTCAGTGACCAGAGAACAGTGGAAACTGGAAGGCTCTAATGGGCAGTCACCATCAGTGTTGCTGGGACCAGATCCACATCATGCTTCAGTTGCCACAGAGCAGCAGAATCTGGAAGCCGCTAATGAGCAGTCACCATCATTGTTGCTGGCACTGGATCAGCCTCCTGCTTCAGTGACCAGAGAACAGAATCTGGAAGTCTATAATGGAAAGTCACCATCATTGTTGATGCGACTGGACCCACATCCTCCTTCAGTGACAACAAAACCGTGTAATCCAGTTGGAAGCTGCCAAAATGCTGAAAGATGGTCCAGTCTGCCTATAGCACCGATAGACCCTGAATGTAACCAGGGTCGCAGTGCCTCTCAAGTGCACCCTCTTTCAGGTAGGTTCTGTTTTTACCCTAATCAAACTTTGAGAACATAGTGCCTGATTAATTACCTTGTCGTCGCAGGCAAATCAAGTAATTTGCGAACGTTCTTGTGGGTGAAGGGACTGTACAGCCCGCTGGTGAAGGAAGGATTGTACAGCCCGCCAATCGTAGGTAGGTAGGAAGGAGCATCCCTCTCATGAGCCCTTGCGGGGAATCAGTGATGTTAATGATAGCATGCTCCGATCAGGTCTGGCGTCAGTGTACGAGTGTCGTGGTGGGTCTGGCGATTCACTCTACTTGTGCAACAGCTGTAGTCAGAAACTCATGGTCAGGGACATTTGCCAGCATGTGGTTGGCCCAGACCACCAGGTGAACTACATGGTAAGGGGTTGCAAAGTCTGCAAGTGTGGACTGAGTTGCTCTCTATGGATTCAATTAATATTTTTCTTACAGCTAAGAGCATATCCACAGTATATGGATAGATTTTGGGGTGACATTAATCTGCAACCAGAGATGAAAATGGAACTCTTAGAGGCCGTTGCTGGAGCGGTCTCCCTGCAAGAGCGTGCTAAGGGGATGGATGCACAGGTAGCTTTGAGGTGCCATGACTAATGCATGCTACATACACCTGGTTCTAATTCCTTCCTTTTCTCCTTCAAAGGTGTGTTTTCTCGTTCCAGACGTGTATAACTATGTTTGTACAGCACCGTTCAATGAAGGTAACAGCATAGGTCACTTAGGACTGAGTTTACTGCCTGTGAGCAAACACCGTATCAACTGTTCATTTCTATGGTCAAAGCTCTTGACGTGCTGCAAAACGGACAGAAGCAGAGTTTCGTCTGTCAGCCCGTCATCACATTGCAACAAAAGCGTGAGTCTTGTCATTTTTTTTAGGTTTTTCCTCATTCTTGTGCATGTTAAAGACAATGGAGGGCGTAATGGTTTAAGCAATTATAAGTTTTAAAGAGCAGGAATCTTATCATGCAAGCAAAATGACACTTCTATTTTGTTTATTCTCCACTTTCTCTTGTAGAAGCAGGCCAGAAATCAAAAGAACAGATTGGACATTTGTATGTGAATGGCGTTGACTCTGTTGAGCCTTCATTCTCTGAAGCTAGCATGTCCCTCAGTCTACAAGACAACCACAGAAGCTCCATTTCAAGTCCTATCTCCAAGACAACACCTGTCTGTCAAGTACAAGAGGAACTGATGTCCTCAGAGCCCACATCACTGGGACCCTCTCGTTTTATTTCCAAGCCACCCCTTACTTTTAAAATGCAGGATAAATTTGGATCTCCTGGTCTCATATCCAAGACGCCACCTAGCTTTCAAGTGACAGAAGATCTGGTACCCTTAGAGTCCACATGTCCTGTAACTGTTGGTGCTATCTCCAAGACGCCGCTTAGTTTTCAAGTGAAAGATGACCTGTTATCAGAGTGCAGCTCAGGTGTGTCTACCGGTCGTTCGGGGAAAAAGCCACCAATTTGTCACGTGAAAGATGAACTGAGGCTGCAGCAATCTGGACCCCCTTCAACGTATGCACCTATCTCAAAGACACCGCCTGGTTCTCAACAAGTTAAAGAGGAACGGGTACTCATAGAGTGCAGATCACATGTAAGCATCTCCAAGACACTGCCTCAGGCTCAACTGAAAAGTGAACTGGTACTCACAGAACCAGCAGTTAATGGAGATCCTGGCAATCTCTTGAAAACACAGCCTCATGCTCAAGTGAAAGATGAAATGCTCTTAGATTACAGATCGCCTGCAACTACTGGTCCCGTGCCCAAGATGCCGTCTAGTTCTCGAGATAAAGATGAACTGGCACTCTTGGAGTGCAAATCTCCTGCAAATACTGTTCTCTTTTCCAAGACACCTCCAAGAGTACAAATGAAAAGTGAATTGACTGCCTCAGCATGCAGAGTCACTCCCCTCGTTGAGAAACAGTCTAGCTCAGACCCTCCCATAACTGTCGGTTCAACGATTCGCCAAGATGAATACCTTCCTACCAAGAAGAGAAAAACTCTTAAGTCTCTAGGTGAACTCATTAGAATTTATTCCAATACGAACAGAATTGATGATCCTCAGCAATCCAAATGCACACGCAACTCCATTGTTAATCCTTCGGATGATCGTACTCCTAGTGACCAAGAGGTCTCTATGGTAGAAATCCTAAACTTGGGCACAAAAACTGATTCAAAGAAACAAATTGCTGCCGTCCCTGCCAAACTTTCTGTTGCTCCAACAAAGACATGGTGCTCAAAGTCTGTGCAGTCTGTCTCCTCCAGTGCTGAAGATAGAAGGGGATTGGACTCGATGAGTTGTAAGATTGAAAGTGACCTGTCCCCAACACCTGTGTCTGGCAACAACGGCTCTCCGCAGGTGCATACCTTCATACCAGAAAACCCTTTGTTTATTTTGACGGAAGACAAGTCAACGGGCACGGACAACCCCAATGACTCCGCCTTGCTGGGAGGTTTTCAGCACAAAAACCTGCTGGATGATGTAAAACCCAACCAAAATCTTGCTCAGTTACCACAGCCTCAAGGCAGCAAAGGTGGCACAGAAGGTTTTCTGCATCAAAGCACAGTTTGGGCAAACGATATGGGTACTGAGTCAAACCATCAGCTCATTGCTGTGGCAGCAGGTCCTACGTCAACTGGCACAGACAACCCCGGTGACCTTGCTTTGCTTGGAGATTTTGAGAACAAAAACCTGCTGGGTAATGCTTCTGTGAAAACCAACCAAAATCTTGCTCAGTTACCGCAGCCTCAAGGCAGCACAGACGGCACAGGAGGTTTTCTGCATCAAAGCATAGTTTGGGCGAACGGTATGGGTGCTGAGTCAAACCATCAGCTCATTGGAGCTACAGCAGGTCCTACTAAGACTCAGCTGCCAGACCTAGGTGGTTTTGATTTCAGTTGTACCACAAATGCTTACATTGCACCTACAGGTTACCCTGTGCCTGATAATAACAATGTATCCACAGGTTACCCTGTGCCTAATTATAATGCGTCATATGTGAGCGTCAATGGAAATGAAGGCTCAAGGGGACTATATGCGGTCCAAGGCAGCCACTTAAACGACCCGCTGGCAACAAGGTGGATGAACCTACAAATACAGCAGTGGATGCAGCAGCAGCAGCAGTACTCTACATGGGCAAGGCCAGTGCAGACCACTCAAAACGTCACCAATGGCGCCACCTACTTCTGTGCTGTTCCTGCAGTGTACTCCAACTATTCCCTGGTGCTGAGAGACATGAACGTGCACGGCAACTTGGGTTCATCACAGTATAACTTTTTGACAATGGCACAGTCCTCTAAAAAGGACTGAAGTCTCTTCATCTCTTGTCCCAATGGTTTCTAAAGTTTATATATTGACATCAACACTCTTTTGCTGGTCTGCTGACTATGTACAAGTCTGGAAAAAGACTTCAGTAACTCTAATTTTTAACATGCAGCCAGTCTTCATGTCCAAGTATCTGCTGCTTTTGGAGATGCCTTTTTTTATGTTGCACATTAAAGTGTAAAAACTGTTCTTTCGTATTTTACAGTTTTACAGAGTCCCTGTGAATATATTGTTTACATGGGCAGACTTTTTTTTTTTAAGTATGTGGAAAATAAATGACACTTTCTAGAGTCTTAGTGGGTTTTGACTTTCTTTTAGTTAAAATGACCCTCTTGACAACAGTCTGCAACCTAATGCTAGCTAGGAAAGCCCAGAAACAAGACTGGCACATCCTGTACAACTAAGGCAGCACCCCCAAGCAGACTCGAGTCTCGCCACCCCTATAAAAGGGTGGCACAGAAGCTCTTTAGTTCCATCCCCAAAGACCTGTCAAAAAAGGCATGGCTTGAAAGTTCCTGGGAGCAGGAATGTGAGTTGGCCAGGACCTCATGCCTCCCGTCATCACTGATTGGACCCCGGGAGACTGAGTTGAAGGAGACCCTGCCGAACTGCCTCTGTACTGCATTTCACAGTTCCACATGTTCAAAAAGGAGTAAGAAGAAGCAGAGCTTATTTTAACCTACCCCCCCATCCTTTTCACATCAATTGCAATACATTTGTTCCCTTTCTGTATTCCAAATGTACTCTCTGCTAGTTCAATATACACAGGAAAACGATAAGGTAATGTCTTAAAATAGGAGATTCTTGTCACCATAAAATAATTTATATAAGATATAATATATACATAAAATAACTCATGAAAGGGTTAATAGCTGACAGAACATATTTGAGTGAGTACAGATGTACTGTAGATGTATTCACAAAAGAATGAAGAGTTGGTAATGAGTGTGGTAGTGCTTAGACAGTGTAGTGCTGGATGTCCACAGTGGTTCAGGACTCTTACTTGTACTTTACACACATCAACTGCTTGGATTGTTTCTAGAAATGGCTCATTTTAGTGCATTGAGTTCCTTACTCAGTCCCTTCCATAATTTGATTCCACATAGGTTTTTAACATTGTTGCATATAAGTGTTTTAAAGTTGAGACTTTCCCGAAGGTCATATTTCTCCTCTCTTGTTGGGAAGAATTATGACATTTTCGGGTAGCAGGTTGTTTACTGTATGCATAATTTCAGCTTTTGGCTTACATTTATTGACAATTTCAATGGTTTCCTTGTTTGTCATATCAGTGAGGAACATGGAATTGGGATTCCGGTCTAGAGTTTCATTCTGTTCCTCCGCTGACCAGTATTTTGGGATCCCTCAGTTTTGGGCCAATATTTACAAAGTAGTTATTAAACCTTTCAACTACCTCATTCATATCATAATTACATTTTTTCAGATCATCAAACTAATGCAAATAATAGTCAATGACAACACAACTGAACACAAAATGCAGTTTTTAAATGAACTTTTGTTAAGGTTGAAAAAAATCCATGGCCATGTGTGAAAGTGATTGTTACCTAAAGCTAATAAGTGGTTGGGCCCCCCCTTAGCAGCAACAACTGCAATCAAGCGTTTGTGATAACTTGCAATGAGTCTCTTACAGCGCTGGGGAGGAATTTTGGCCCACTCATCTTTGCAGAATTGTTGTCATTCAGCCACATTGGAGGCTTTTCCAGCATGAAGCGCCTTTTTAAGGTCATGCCACAGCATCTCGATAGGATTCAGGTCAGGACTTGGACTAGGCCAAGTCTTCAGCCATTCAGAGGTGGACTTGCTGGTGTGTTTTGGATCATTGTCCTGCTGCAGAACCCAAGTTGCTTTCAGCTTGCAACAGATGGCCGAACATTCTCCTTCAGGATTTTTTGGTGGACATCAGATTTCATGCTTCCATTTATCACAGCAAGTCTTCCAGGTCTTGAAGCAGCAAAACAGCCCCAGACCATCACAATACCACCACCATATTTTACTGTTGCTATGATGTTCTTTTCCTGAAAGGTAGCGTAACTTTTACACCAGATATAATGGGACACACAACTTCCAAAAGTTCTCGTCCCAAAGGACTTGGGGATCATCAGGATGATTTCTGGCAAAATTGAGACAAGCCTGAATGTTGTTTTTGTTCAGCAGTGGTTTTGGTCTTGGAACTCTGCCATGCAGACTGTTTTTGTCCAGTGTCTTTCTTATGGTGGAGTCATGAACACTGACCTTCACTGAGGCAAGTGAGGCCTGCAGTTCTTTGGATGTTGTTGTGGGGTCTTTTGTGACCTCTTGGATGAGTCGTCGCTGCGCTCTTGAGGTCATTTTGGTTGGCCGGTCACTCCTGGGAAGGTTCATCACTCTTGCATGTTTTCACCATTTGTGGATAATGGCTCTCACTGTGGTTCGCTGGAGTCCCAAAGCTTTACAAATGGTTTTATAACATTTTAGAGACTGATAAGATTTCAATTACTTCCTTTCTCATTTGTTCCTGAATTGCTTTAGATCTCGGTATGATGTCTAGCTTTTGAGGATCTGTTGGTCTACTTCACTTTGTCAGGCAGGTCCTATTTAAGTAATTTCTTCATTGAGAACAGGTGTGGCAGTAATCAGGCCTGGATGTGGCCAGAGAAATTGAACTCAGGTGTGATAAACCACAACACTAGAACTACCAAGAAGGGGCCATTGTAGGGGCCATGGTAGTTCTAGTGTTAAATTAGGTTTTAACGATGGGGGCAATCACTTTTTACACAGGGCCATGTAGGTTGTTTTTTTTTCTCTCTCTCTCTTAAAAATTGTTGTTCAGTTGTGTTATTGATTATTTAAATTTGTTTGATCTGAAACATTTAAGAGTGACAAACATGCAAAAATAAAGAAATCAGGAAGGGGGCAAACCACTTTTTCACACCACCGTATGACAGTACATCCATCCACTTTCTATACTGCTTTGTCCTCATTAGGGTCGCGGGGGCATGCTGGAGCCTATCCCAGCTGACTTCGGGCGACAGGCGTGGTACACCCTGGACTGGTGTCCAGCCAATGGCAGGGCACATATAGACAAACAACCATTCACACTCACATTCATACCTATGGACAATTTAGAGTCTCCAATTAACCTAACATGCATGTTTTTGGAATGTGGGAGGAAGCCGGAGTACCCGGAGAAAACCCACGCGCACACGGGGAGAACATGCAAACTCCACACAGAAAGGGAGACTCGAACCCAGGTCTTCCCGATCTCCAGGCTGTTCCTGTGTTGGCCAACATGCTAACCACTAGACCACCGTGCGGCCATGACAGTACATGGAAAAAGAAAATAATTTGACAAGCATTTCAGTACAGTACAATCCCCAGATGGGTAAGTGCTTGGTCTTGACCGCCCCACTGTTGCCTCTGCTTCTCATCCAGACTGAAATTTTTGTTTACAACTGCCGGATTGTGAAATGATGGCGGGGTAGCTGCTTCTACAAGAGCTCCTCCCATCTGGACAGCCTTTCCTTTTTTGGGAATTAAATTTATTGGCGAGCTCGCATGTTATGCAAGCAGACGGAGGTGTTTTTGGCAAACACAGATGTTATGCAAGCTACGTTTATGTAATGCAAGGGGTCACCTCGACCTCATCTCACTGAAGCTGGAGTTCATAATTAGTTCATGCTACAATACCCGTCAGTGTGACGTTCCATCATTTGCATCCCTCACCTCCCTCTCTGTTTTGGAATGTGTCCAGTCAAACCTATGATTGGGTTTTTGTAGCCATGTGTTCTTCAGTCTTCCATCTACCGAAGTTTAACAGGTAGGGCGCTAGGACCGTTTTAAGAGAGGTAGCACTTAGGCTAGAGCGAAAACGGTTGCGCTCTCACGGTAACTCCAAAGCCATGTTTGTAAGGAAGTAATTGGCAGACCGCTCAGGTATTCATGCATGTTACCAACGCTGTGGACTTTTTTTCATTTGTTATTGTTTAAAAAACATTTTCACATATTTTATAAGATACGCCTGTATATTATTATTGGAAATCACACCGCTACCTCAATATACAGTCAAACTTGTCTATAGCGGCCATGAGAGAGAGTCTGCAAAAGTGGCCTCTATAGACAGGTTGGCGTCCAGTTTGAATGATGACCAGTAGAGGAAAAAAAAGGGGGGGGGGATTTTCTAATGTTGACCAGTAGAGGGCACTGTGGGACTGCGGATAAAAGTTGTACAGCCCTAATAGGATTATTATCCACGACCCACAGAACAAAACTGTGCTAGTAATGTCTTACGCTTGTTTTTAATATTTTACTTTTTATACGGCAGAGTGTCATTACAGCTTTAGTTCATCAGGAAGTGACGGTGGGCGTCCCGAGCAGGAGAGCTAGGCTCAGTGCTAGCTGTGAGTTTCAAGAGAGTTGGGAAGTGTGTTTATGTTGGCGTGGATGTAAAGTCCTGCAGTGTTCTCCGCTGTTAATAAAGCCATTAAAGTGCATCGGCGACGTGAGTCTTTCCTTCCCCACAACAAGCGGAATTACAGTATTGACCAGTGCACACCAGGAAATACACGGTGTCACTGTCTGCAACAAGCTCCAAAGAAGACGGCTTTTTTATGTGGAACAACTGACAGTTTGTGTGGATCTTGTGAATGATTGTGACTGAGCTAGGACTCAGTAATTAAAGTCTACACACGACGGCTTCATTGATTGAAAAACAAAACTTTTTGGTGCATGAAGCTTCTCCTTGAGTTGGTAATTTGGCCGCTATATGCGGTCAGATATTGACCAAGGGAGACAAAATGGGTGGCCGCTGGCCGCATTAGACAGGTGACTGCTATACACAGGGTCTATAACATGTAAATTTGCTGCGGGGGATTGTTCAGTGGCCGCTATAGGCAGGTGGCCGTTATATAAAGGTGGCCGCTAAGATAGGTTTGACTGTATTTCAGGGTTTTAAATAACTTAAATCAATTACTCATTTATTTAATTCAATAAATTATTTACTTAATACATGAATTTACTCTCTTGTATTCTCTATACTATGATATGAAATACACAACTTTTTAAAATTGACCTGACACATTACGTGAACTTGCACAAAGTATCAGTATCAGATCAGTATCGCCAATACTAGCCTGAATTTTACTCTGTATGGGATAGAGAATGAAATCGTTGGTATTGCACTGTTTACAGCTCGAGACAGCCGAGCTAACCAGTTAGCCTCAAATTTATTTCTTCTAAACTTAAGAAGCCCAATACTTACCACTTCCACACGGAACGGGAAGAGATGGTCGTTTTTTTTTTTAGTCTATCATGTTTGTCATGCCATGGCTGACTTGATGACATGACATCATGCAGTGTTAAGTTACCAAACAGCCATCATTTAGTCATTTCTGAAAAACTGCAATATAGTGAGGGAGCGATAATTGAATCCGATATTGCGAGGGATGACTGTAGGTGATAGAGCATGTTATTAGTATCTGCTTTGATCTTTGCTCTTTTTCCAATTGTTGCTGCGTTTTAAGTCTTCCAAATATTTAAACTTTGTTCTTAAATAATCTCTGTAAATTTTCCTCTCGTAATACTGTGGCTTTCTTCATATATTCAAACACAGATGTTATGCAATATATTCATATTAAAACTTTAACCAACCTAATTTTCCAAAAATTACAGCTTTATTTTGTTTTCTTTGTTTCTCATAATAACACAATTAAAAAATATATATATACATGTTTTATCTGTGCTACTAAACTGTGCTATGACTTTTTTGTTCTCTATTTTGGCTGTATTTATTTTATATATTTTATATTCATTTATATTCTATTTACCTATTTTCTATAAGTTTTTGCTGGCGTTTATCTGTCTGGGTTCAAAATAACTTGAAAAGTTCTGAATGGATTTGGATGAAACTTTCAGGAATTGTCAAAAATGGGATATGGAAGAACTGATCAAATTTTGGGGGTGATCCAGATTACCGTCTGGATCCAGCAATTTTTTAAAGCATTCTTTAACATTGGAAGATAGGACCATTTTCTGCATTTGTGCATATAACTCCACAAAAAATGGTCGGAGCCCTTGGAAAAAAAATATAGGACAAGTTTCCAACAAGTTCTAGAAAATATCAAAGACTGATCCAAAAAAATGTATGATTAGTTTGGTGTGAATCACAATGGGGGGGGGAAACTATGGCGCTTGGCGGAGGTCTGCGCCCTCCGAGTGCAGAAGCGGGATAGAAGATGGATGGATGAGAATATAAATGCATTTTATATATGAACTATAATATAATTTATATTGTTATTTATTAAAATTACAGCTGCTTCTGCTGTTTTATTAAAATTTTCTATTTCAACTTTCTTCTTGTAAATTTTCTTATAATTCTATATTCTATAGACTATTCTATAAATTTCTATATTCTATAAATTTTCTTCTCATAATTCTATATTCTATAGACTATATTCCCACAGCGTTCGAATTTTTCTGCCACCTCATTTTCTAAAAATTACAACTTTATTCTCATAAAATTATGACTTTTAAAAAATGTCTCTGACTTTTAAAAAATGTCTCTTAATTATTTCAACTTCATGCTCCAAATATGTTAATTTTCCTCCTAATATTGCGTTATTCTTGTAAAATTACAATTTTTCATAATATTTTCTTCTTGTACAATTACTACAGATTTTTTTTTTTCATTTTTGCTGTTTTTTTCTTTTTTCATGTTTTCTTGTTAAATTATATTTTTTGAACGTGCTGTGAGCCAATAAACTCTTTGGACACCCCTGGCCTAACCTGTAATTATTTCTGTGTGTGTGTGTGTGTGTGTTAATTCAGTTTACATTCTATTTAGCATCACATCGGTTAACCCACATGAGTCATGAGCTCCGTGCGAAGCTGAGAGGCTCTGCAGGATTTGTTGAAGAAGCGAGCAAACAAGCAAAACATTTCCTGACGTAGGACCACAAACTTTTGGGACAAAGCTTTTTGAAGAAAGTTCTTTGTTCTCTTCTTTATTACAACAACATCATCTTCTCATCCAGGAAGAAGACAAGCTTGACACACATCAGGAGCAGCCAGAAATCCTCTGGACCGTGGTGACGGCCCGTTGGGCTGCCTTCCTGTCTTCTGCTGTGCAGCTGGAAAACAATAACATTAGAGACATAATCGATAAAAAGAACCCACATATTGCACACAGACACACATATTTCACAACAGGAAAAGACTATTAACAGTTGTGTGTCATAAAGTCTTATGGCTGTGGGGAGGAATGACCTTATGTAACGGATGCCAGCCTGTGAGACTGTAGGCGTTGGTAAAACTCACTCCCTCTGCCTCAAAAGCTGCTCTGAACAAGCGGCCGACAATCCGGACTTTTAGTCGCGTGGTCAGCGCCCTCGCCTCCCATTACGAAGTTATGAGTTCGATCCCGGCTGCGGGCAGGTGCGAAACAGGACGGGCTACACTTAGACCTTAGAGTGCTCCTTCATATATATAGGAAGTCAACGTATGTAAATAATGTGGAGTCATAGACACCAGTATTATTAAGACTAAAAATCAATATCGAATGTTTCATTTATTTTATCATCATATCAACTCGTGAGCTAATGTTCTTGTGCTTATGCAGGATATGCTTCTTAATAAGTGCATTGAAAAACTTGGCAGTAGCTGATAAAAGAGTGTGACCTCGTTATTAAGCACTTTTACACCAGTTGCACTCCAAATGATGAAATACCCATCATAAATTGCATTTATTTTTTAAGTATACAGACTTCCAATAGATGCACAATTTAATTATTTTTTTTCTTGGTGGATTGCAAAGGATTACAACTTTAATAATTATTACCTCGCACCCCTCCGACGCATGTTGTAAAGACCCGATTGTTTCGACTGTTATTTTACTGGCGTGCCTCTTGTATTTTGAAGGCCTAACTTTACGAGCCGTTACGGACATTACCACTCCGGTGTTGCCCGAGTGTTTCCGAGCGAACCGGAAGCTGTGCTGCTCGACCAGGTTTTTAAAATAAGTTTGAAGTACAGGAGGACACAATACGACAGTTTCCCAGTGAAAACGGGTGGGGTGATTAGTTTTTATAAAAAGTAAACAAGTCGAAAATGTGCTTTACGGATGGTATCTTGTGCGCATGCGCCTTCTTGAAAGGCGGAAGTGTATGAAGTAGATGCGAGTTGCCAAACTTTGTTGTCCATGTGGGTTTCGATTTCCCGACGAAAAGCAAAGATTTCAAACCTTTTATCCCCTTCTCGCTGACGGGACGCGGGATAAATAAAGTAAGTAACAACTTAAAGGCTCGCTTTCTGGTTGTTTCGGTTTGATTAAAAAAAGAATAAACGTCGTCTCGCGACATGATGAAGATGAAACGTAGTTTGATGTTTCAAACAAGCTAGCAAACTTCCCCCCTTTCTGTTGCATGCAGGCAAACGTTTGACTCACAACTAAGTAGATTCCTAAATTTGGCGAAGATGATCTGAATTACTCGATTTGTTTAGAAACCAACGGATGGACATTTGAAAGATTCTGTTTTTTTTTTTGGTCACATAGCAACAGGTCAGCTGTGATACACCACAGTTTTGAATAATGTTTCCACACTTCCATTCCACTTTTTGGTGGAACTTTAGAAGCCGAATGCTTGGAATGTTCCACAGAATTTACGCGACACTAAAAGCCTGGCAATAAAACACATATTTGAACGAGTTTTTGGACACCGGGATCTGTTTCGGGTCTTTTGGGGATTCAGTCAGTTGTGCTTTGGGATGGCGGCGCCATCTGGTGGACAATGAAAGCACTTGCAGGCATACTGAAGTCCATCAGTAGATAGTCTGTATAAAAAAAAAAAATCCAACATCGCTGTAATTTAACACTTTTGTGATTGTAGCGTCACCTGTCAGGAGTGTTAGGATGTTTGTGCCATTTAGTTCGTGGAACAAGGGCATATTTATTACTCCGGCCTACACTGGAATTGCTTTGTTTCAGCCTGTTAGCTTAGCACGCACATACTGGAAAATGAAACTATGCAGGACATGCTATGAAGTTTTTACATACATTATATATATATATATATATATATATATATATACACACACACACACACACACACACACACACACACACACACACACAAAACCCACTTCCAATGAAGTTGAGATGATTTGTAAATACAAACAGAATACAATGACTTGGAAATTATTTTTCACCCTATATTTAATTGAATACAGTACAAAGACAAAATATTTAATATTCAAACTGGTAAACTTTATTTTTTGCAAGTACTAGCTCTTGGAGTTTGATGCCTGCAACATGTTCCCCAAATAATGCTGGAACAGGTGGCATAAAAGACATGAGAAAGTTGAGGAATGCTCATCAAACAACTATATGGAACATCCCACAGGTGAACAGGCTAGTTGGGAAAAGGTGGTGCCATGATTGGGTATGAAAGGAGCTTCCTTGAAATTCTCAGTCATTCACAGAGCAAGGATGGGGCGAGGTTCACCACTTTGTGAACAACTGCGTGAGCGAATAATTAAACGGTTTAAGAAAAATGTTTCTCAAATGTACAATCGCAAGGAATTTGTGGATTTCATCATCTACAGTCCTTAATATCATCAAAAGGTTCAGGGAATCTGGAGAAATTACTGCACGTGAGCGGCAAGGCCGAAAACCAACATTGAATATCCGTGACCTTTCTCGCTATCTCTCTATCCATCTATCTAAGGAAAAACGGCATCTCAGCTTTGAAATATAGGTGAAAGCCTATTATTTCTATCAGCTTTGGTCTTTGCTCTTTTCCCCCCAAAATGACGTCCTCATAGTACGAGTTTATTCATGTAAAACTACGGCTTTTTTCCTCATTAGAATACGACTTTATTCCCATAATATTTTGACTCTATTCTTGTAAAATTACAGCCTCCACTGCTCCCCCATTTCTGCTGTTTTCATTTTCCAACTATTTCAACTTTTCTTCTTGTAATTTTTTTTTTCTTGTAATATTTGGACTTTATTCTCGTGACTTTTCCCGCAACCTAATTTTCAAAAAATTAAAACTTGTTTTGTTTTTCATACTATTATGACTTTAAAAAGCGAACGTCTTTCTTTAATATTTCAAATTTATGCTACTATGATATTTTTCCTCATTACATTATTCTTGTAAAATGACGGCCCTTTCTTGTTAGAAAACCACTTTTTTCTCTTAATATTTTGACTTTATTCTCGTTAAATTAGCTTTTTTTTCCATTTGTTGTTACCTCCACCAAGCGTGGAGGTTGTGCTTTTGCTGGCGTTCATCTGTTTGTGTTCAAAATAACTTAAAGTTGTGAATGGAGTTGGATGAAATTTTCAGGAAATGGGATATGGGAGAACTGATTACATTTTGGTTGTGATCCGAATCACCGTCTGGATAAAGGAATTTTTAAAAAATAGGATTCTTTAACATTGGGAGACAGGACCATTTTCGGTGTTTGTGCATATAAACTGCCGGTCAAAAGTTTTACAACACCCCAATTTTTCCAGTTATTGACAGAAATTGAAGTCATTGAAGTCCAGTGAATAGCTTAAAATGGTGCAAAGGTAAGTGAGTGGTGAAGTGCTACAGGTTAAAAAAAGGTAAGGTTACCTAAAACTGAAGAAAAATGTGTACAGTGTTCCCTCTTTTGTCGCGGGGGATAGTTTCCCAAAATAGCCTGCAATAAGTGAAATCCGCGAAGTAGCCAATTTGACTACCAATTATCATATATGTTTTTTAAGGCTGTAAAACCCCCCACAATACACTTTGTACACCATGCCACTTGACGGAGGTCTGCGCTCTCCAAGTGCTTCTCTAGTGCCCCTGAATCAGGGGTGTCAAAGTCGTGCCATGGAGAGCCGAGACAATGCAGGTTTTCTTTCCAGCCGGTCACCAAAGCAGGCGATTTGAATGATCAACACCTCCTTCAGTTTGAGAGAAGGAGCTCATCAATTAAATCACCTGCTGAAGAAACCGGTTGGAGAGAAAACATGCAGCGTCTCGGCCCTCCATGGCGCGAGTTTGACACGTGCCCGAATATATTGACTTTATTCCCGTAATAAGAAAAAAAATGACCATTTTATTTTTTGTATTTTTTATGTCATTTTTTTCTTTTAATATTTAAACTCTTGAACCAAATTTTTGTTTCTCATGCTATTATAACTTTTTTTAAAAAGTATTAAAATAATGTAGTGAAATATTTTTCTTATATTACGAGCTTACTCTTTTTTTTCCAGTGCCACTTGTTTCTCCTCAGATTTTGACTTTATGCTCTTACAATTACTTCTGATTTTTGCTGCTACTGCTGTTGTGTGTGTTTTTTTTTTTTCTTGTTAAATTATATTTTTTCTAATGTGCCGCGGGCTGCAAATGGACTAGGGCTGCAACTAACCTATTTTAATAAACCAAATTAATTGGTCGATTATTTTTTCGATTACACTAGGTCCCCAACCGCTGTCAGGCTCTACAACACCTGCACCACTTGAACCATGTTGTACTCACTATGTATTCTTTACTTGCGTATCTTGCTTGCTGCTGTAACAAGTGAATTTCCCTGCTGTGGGATAAATAAAGTACAATACAATACAACTTACGAACATCCGACTTGCGAACATTCAGAGATACGAACACAAGCTGACTGGTCTATATTTTCATGTACACTAAGTCCCCTACTAACGAACATCCGACGTGTGAACACTCAGAGATACGAACACAAGCCGACTGGTCTATTTTTTCATGTGTTTTGCCTTATAAGTCCATATTTATACTGCTACATGCTTGACCAGCAGAGGGCACTGTGACACTGCTAATGGCACCAACAGATACAGGGAGACGAGGAAGAGGAAAGAGGAAGGCTAAGAGTTTTATGATACAACCTGGACAGAGCGTGTGATTAAAGTTTATGAAGAGTTAATAGGCCTGCTTAATTCTACACCACCCACAGAACACTACCTCTTTTAGAAGAGTCTAACGACGACGACCATTTGTCCTTTTTTTCAATAACTCCTCCTCCACTACCACGACGACGTATGCTCGACTACTCCTCTTCAAAGGTAAATAACATTTATCATTACGTGTTATTATATCATTTTTATTATTGTTTTTTTCATTAATTATACTGGTTTAATATTACTACTGCATCCAAACTCATATATACCTGGTATATATGTATACACGTACATGTAGTACCTATATAATTGGTAAATGACCTTTTGTTGGACTTACGAACAAATCGACTTGCGAACGGTCGTCTGGAACCAATTGTGTTCGTTAGTTGGGACATAGTGTAATTGATGAGTCTTATTTTAAAACAAAAAAACCCACTTAATTTCCGCTTTTTTATGCAGAAAAAGGATTTGAACTGACAGAGCAAATAAGTGCACAAACACCAGGTTGCCGCTTGAATAATCTGTTTAAAAAATATGAAATAATAAAAAATGTAAATGTTTGTCAAACAGCTTCAGTGAAACGATAAATGTAGACAAAAATCCAATCATGGTCATTTTCTTGGTGGACTCATCTGATATATTCACATTTGACAGGCTGAAATGGGAGGATATTTACATATTAGTAAATATTCATAAATCAAAAAACAATCAATTACCAAAATAGTTGTCGATTAATTTGGTAATTGATGAACCATCGATTAATTGTTGCAGCTCGACTTTGGATCAATTAATTGTTGCTGCTGGACTTTGGACACCCTTGGCGTAGCGTGAGGGTGATTGATTAGAGCTGTATAAAGTGAGCGCAGCTGCGACGCCAATCATTGATGTACTTATCATTGACGTATCAGATCTCATTTGTTGTGCCGCTGATATTGTGGCCGTACAAGCTTGTGTGCGTTTCATTTTTAGCGTTTTGTCATTTTGAGTGTTTTGTCCTCCTGAAAGTGCCAGCCATTGTGGGGGAGGTCACGTTGTTCTGTGCCCGTCGTATCTTATCAGGGTTTTACGCACAGCAGGAAGCACCTTGACGAGACCGGGACGCTTCACTCTTGCTTTCACGCCGCTCGGACATGCAGCCCTGCGCAACTCAAAAAGGTAATTCAAATCCTGTGCTTTAAAGAAAAAAAAAGAAAGCACTAGTGTGCACATACAGTATTTGCCTCTTTTCTTTCCCAGCAGTCTCCAGTGAGCTGTTTGAGTCTCTGAAGCTGTACTTGAACAACAAGAACAGACTGCAGCCCATCATCGGTGTGTGCCAACTTTTCTATCCATCACTGTTCTATCGCTTGTGTGTGTGTGTGTGTGTGTGTGTGTGTGTGGTTTAAAAGAGCTGAGACTGTGCGTCCCTTTTAGGGCTGCGCAGCATCACGGAATGCGTGAAGGTGGGCTCGCCCAGCCGAGAGGTGCTGTACCTTTGCGAGGTGTGCGAATGTAGACTCAGCAAAGGCGACATGCGCAACCACATCATGGGCAGCCTGCACAGATACAACTACACCGTAAGTCCCGGAACCGTCAAAGCCTCGCTTCTACCCAAAGCCTGTGACATCATCTCAAGTATTGTTTTTTTTAAAGGCCACCTGTGATGCAAAAGTGACTTTATGATGTCATAACAGGAGTGCGTTGCCCTAGAGCCTGTTTATGAGCACCGAAACGTGCGCTCAAATGCTCCCTTTTGTAGTTACTGTACCTTCCTTGTGGACATGACGTTGCTTCAGACCCACCCCTAGCTGCATGAACCCATCACGAGGATAAGGCCATCGCTTTGTGTCTTTTTTTAAAAAAATCCAAAAACACGTGGGAGCTGTAAGTTTGATCATTTTGTTTTTGTCTGGCGTGACGTTGCTGTTAAACTGTGAGGGTCGTGTTAGCATTTTAGCATCACACAGCTATGCTAGTGTTGCTAATAACATTGGAGTCCTCCCGCCCGAGAGAATGACGTAATATTATGAGGGAAAATTATGTCACTTCAGTAGCATAAAGTTGAAATATTAAAGAAAAATGACTTCTTTTTTTTGTCGGAATTTGTCGTTTTTTAAAAATTAGGCTGTAGAAAAAATGTTACAAGAATAAAGTCAAAATATTATGGGCATAGTCATAATTATGACGCGAAAATTGACAAATAGTTGGGAAAAAAAACAATAGCGGAAATGGTACTTATGTTCTTACAAGAGAAAAAGAGAGTAACCTCATATTATGAGGAAAAATGTCATTCAAAGTTGAAATATTAAAGAAAAAAATGTGTTATGTAATATTTTGAGAGACAAAACTCTGGAAAATTAGAATAAGAAGAATAAAGTCAAAATATTATGGGAATAAAGGCCTAATTATGAGAAGAAAATTAACTTTTTAGCATGTCTTTACAGAATATCATTAAAGTGGCAAAGTTTCATCTTTTGATTTGTCACTTATTTGGCCTTTTGACCCCCCTGATATATGCCAAAAGTGCATACAGTGCACCAATCAATCGATAAAGTGCTAAATAGTGCTGGAGAGGGGAGTGCACAAACTCTGCTCATTTGTATTACTGTAAAGCCCCCCCCACACACACACACACACAACATTGTGTGCTACTAAAAGCACTATCAAACTTGTGTAAATTCCAGTTTGGGCACCTAAAATTTGGGATGTTTTCTTTGTTTTGACAGAAAGCGTGGTACCCTGACCTGCTGTCTGGCGTGAAGGAGGACAGTGACATGTCTCTGCTGGCCAGGCCGCTCATGGAGATAGCCAGGACACTGGAGGACAAGGACGGCCCCGGGGACATCAAGGTCAATCTAAGAGTTTGACACGTGCGTGCCTGCGCGTGCGTGCGTAAAATGGTATAAATGGTGACTGTGTGTTTTGACCCAAGCTGCTGGAGGTTGAGGATGCTGCGTTCCAGAGGATCAAAGGATACAGTAACAGCGAGGGTCAGTCTTCTCTCAATGTGTCCCCCTCACCCCCAATTTTGTTTAATAGCATCCTCCCCACCACAGCAATCAATCTGATCAGGCTCCTCGCGCATGGGCCCGCCCAGACCAACACCCGCTCCAACTCGGCGTGGACGGAGCAGGACGACGATCGGTCTCAGAGGGTGGTCTTTCTGGCCCACAGTGAGGTCCTCGTCCCTGCCGCTGAACAGGATACCTCGTCCGAGGGCGTGGTCCATCAAGCCCCTCTTGTGCGAGTTCAGGGCAGTGGCCGCAACTTCCTGAATGGCTACAAAGGAGGGAAGCCTCTGATTGGTGGGTGCTTTTCATGACCAGTCCATTGCCGTGTTTGTGTATACTTGGCCTCTTACCAACCTTTCTACTTCACTTCCTACTTACTTACTATACTTACTACTCCCTTTTTTTCCTTAGGTTAAAGCCATACATTTACCAAATTTTCCAGTCAAAGATCCTGTATGTGACATGAGCGCTTTTCTGCAAAAACGCTAGTCAAACATCCTTTGTAGGACAAGAACACTGCTGTTTTTAGGACTCTGCTGCAAAAACGCATGTCAAAAATCATTCATAGGATCGCTGATATTTTTAGGAATCTGTTGCCAAAACACAAGTCAAAATCCTCTATAGAACGGGGGCTCTGCTGTTTTTAGGACTCTGCTGCAAAAACGCGAGTCAACGATCCTTTACAGAATAGGAGCACTGTTCTGTTTTTAGGAATCTACTGCAAAAACGCTAGTCAAAGACCCCTTATTTGATGAACGAGTCTGCTGCAAACACACAGGTCAAAGATCTTCTATGTGACAGGAGCGCTTGGCTATTTTCAAGCACCTACTGCAAGAAATTGTAGTCCAGAGATCCTCCATAGTAGAGGAGCTCTTCTGTTTTTAGTACTCTGCTGCAAAAATGCTAGTCGAAGATCCTCTATAGGACAGGAGTGCTGCTGTTTTTAAGCACCTACTGCAAAAATGGTAGCCAAAGACTGAACAGAAGTTCCGTGCTGTTTTTATGAGTGTTGTAAAAAGGCTAGTCAAAGATCCTCTACATGACAGGAGCGCTCTGCTGTTGACATGAAAAGGCTGCAAACATACTCGTCAAGAGATCCTCTATCGGATAGTTCTGTCCTGTTTTTTAGGAATTTGTTGTAAAAAGTTTTGGAACTGGACTTGCTGTGTGGGCCGGTCTGACTTCATTTGCGGGCCACCAGTTGCCAAGCCCTGAAGCCTGACTTGCTTGAAGAATTGCACGAGTCATTGTTTTCGTTCTTCTGACAAACAATGGCAGCGGTGTATGCCTTGTTAGATTACCCAGTTTCTAGATGGGAGACGAGGAGAACGCGCGTGGTAACTAAAATGTCTAAAACGTCAGACGTTGGCTGCTGCAGGTCTTCACAGGGTGTCCGAGTGCATCAGCGACAACGGCTACACTTCCTGCTTCCTGTGCCACTGCTGCTGCACGCGAGTCAACAAGAGGGGTCTCATTGACCACGTCAGCAGCTCGGGTCATGTCTTCAACTACCTGGTCAGTGTGTGTGTTTTTGTGTGTATGTGTACATGTGTGAGAGATCCGGCTGCAGCAGGGCGACTGGGGGGAGTGTGACGCTCAACGACAAGGTCTGTGTGTAGATGGAAACCCGCCATGAGCAGGTGGAGGTCATGGGGCCCGATGTTCATAACAAATGTCAGCTTCTGCAGTCGCTGGCTGAGCAGGTGGAGCGCGAGGAGGGACGAGGAGACATTGAGGTAAATTGCTTTTTAAAAACCACCCCCACTCTTCTTCTGACGACGATGTTGTGTTCGTAGGTGATCAATGCACCCCAGTTCCTTACTGGCCTCCTCCCTACTAAAAGTTACAACTGGTGTAAGTACGCATGCTTAACCCCGCCTCCACTGCCATGTTGTTCATGTTCACGGCATGATGGCCCATGCACGAGGAACCACATTTTGTCATTGTTCCCTCAAGAAAGTTCAGGTCAAGTTTTTTTTAATAATTTTTAATTTATCATTTTATTTTATAAAAAATAAAAGAATGTTAATAATTTCTAAGAAGTATTTATTTAGCCATACACGGCAGCCAAAACAATAGAAAGTTCATGTCAAGGTTTTTTATTTGTCATTTTATTTGATAAAAAAGAAAATAAGTTGAATAATTTGTAAGGCGCTAAAGGCAGCTAAATCAAAAAAAGGTGTTCATTTCCCATACATGGTAACCACAATAATAAAGTTCAGGACAAGTTATTATTTTTTTTTGTTATTTTATTTTATATTTAAGAAAATATTTTTTTGTCTTTTATTGTGCATTGTAGCGGGAAAAAGATAAATGGATTATATTGCATTGACGAGGATTGCAGATAATTTAGTTGCTCCTCACCAGTTTTTAATGACATCCACCACCTTTCATCATAGAAATAACCGGAACAATCTTCTGTGGTAGAAATATCTATCTATCTAACTATCCATCCATCCATCCATCCATCCAATCTCGGACGTCCAAGGGCTCAAGTTTTGCTGATCATGCATGAGCACGTGAGCGAACATAAAATGTATGATATAATCAATGTGGTTGCTCCTCTCGCCAGTTATTGATGATAGCCTCCACCTTGCACAATAAAAGGAACCAGAACGACTCAAAATTGAAACGCTAAGTTTGCTCACGCACAGGCTCATCGTGCACAACCACCAACGAAGACGTGTCATATCAACGGGATCGCTCCTCCTCCTGCTAGTTATTAATAATCAGTAGGTCCTGATAAATGTTAGCATTTTATGCCTTTTTTGTTCTTTTTTTGCAGGTATCAAAAGGCTTTGGAAGAGGAGCCACCCAAACGCCCGCAGGTGGAATAAAGCCGTCCAAGGTGTGTCTTTCAAAGTCGCTCGCCGCTTTTTGTCTCGCTGTCGACTCTTCAACGTGTCTGTGTGCTCCCCTCCCCCGTCCTCCCATACAAGGTTCAAGGGTCACCAGGCCGCCCAAAAAGGGAGAGGTTCACAGGAAGAAGAGAGGGACGGAGGTGAAAAACACAGTGTTCAAGGTAAGCCTGCCTCTTACTGAAGGTCCGCTGCTGTTGGAGAGGACGTGTTTCAGCCAGGACAGCCCGCCTGGGTCGCCGGTCTCCTGGCCCGAACCCCAGGAGGAGGAGCCTAATTTGGAGGTGGAGGAGGAGCCTGATTTGGAGTGGCAGGAGCCCAATTTGAACGTTGACTCTGAACCATTTACCGAGAACCAGTCCTTTGACACCGATCGGTACACGCCAGCCGACTTGACTGTCACTCACTTTGAGCATCAGTCTGACATCGGTGGCGACGTGAATCCCGACAGACTGCAACATTTCCAGGAAAGCACAGGGAGGAACTCGAATTCTTGGCAAAGTCCCGCGCCGGTTGCCGAGTGGTCCACGTACAGTCACGCCTACTCGCGCCAGGAGGGGTACGCCCTGCAGTGGCACAACTCTTCTTTACCGCACACGGCACACCCAAGCTGCAACGCTCACGTAGAGAGACAAGACCTTCCCACTATTACTTCCCAATTCGGCTACCAGCCGCATCCCACCGCACAGCCCGCATCACACGGCATCAGCGGTGTTGCGGGGCACCACATGAGCGCACAAAAGTTGCCGCCTCCCTTTGCTTATCCTCCAGCCGTTCACGGCAACGGGACAATGCCGGGACACGGACTTCACTTTCACGGGATCAAGCAGGAACAATATCAGACGTACACGCAATTCCAAAGCGGTCCCGTCCCAGCGGCCCAGACCTACTGGACTCAACCTGTGGCTTACCAGGCCGTCCAGGGGCAGGTGTACCAGGGTTATCACGCGTCGCCCTGGTCGCAGCCCACGCCCTACTGTCCACACCCACCCAGCCATTGGAGGGCACACCCCGATGCGTTCGTCCCACCAGGGCCAGCTTTCTGAAGCCACAAGCTCTGTTCAGTCCATCCAGCAGTTGTTTATGCAAAAATACCAGTGTTATGTCATGTTACTTTAATGGACACTTTTTAGTTTTTTTATTCACTTAGTTTGGGGACTATCTCACATATGCTGAGAATATGGGGACACTGAATGTTAATTCCCTAAGAAATGCTGTAATGTTGGACATTTCAGACAGCAAGTTTGTTGTGCAGTCAGGTGACGGCACAAATATGGCCATTAGATTTATGTTTATACCGAATTGTTCACATCACTTTGAATGTGATAACTGACGCAGAAGACACTGTTTATGCTTATTGTACTAATCATAAAGTTGCACGCACGCACACACTTTTGTTTTGTGCATTGCATCAAGATTCAGGTTTGTTTTGCACCATGTTTTACCTGATGGTGCGTTTGTGTGTGAAGAGATAGAAATTATAATATTTTCTATTTTGTTAACGTTGGATTTCGTATAAAACTATCACAAGTCTGTGATGCTTTTTTGTGTTGGTGTTTACAGCTACGCCTTTTTGAAATTGTGAAATTGGCGATGTTACGTCTCATTTGAACGTAATATGGGAGCAAAGAAATATTTTAAAATAAAATTTATCGCTAATTTGGGTATAGTCATTTAATTCCCAAGTCTTACATTTCATAGCTAATAAATACACAAATAGCTGATCTATACGAAATAGTGGGAGAAATTCAGATTTCCGGTTTTATTGAACGCATCATGATGAGCATGCGGAAGTGCCCCGTTCAGGCTGCCATGCTAGCTAGGCTAACTAGCCACCTAGCTAGTCTGTGTACGCCGTTGGCAGTTGCGTCGCTGTGTTGGTATAATTTGTGCGAATTTATGAACGTCTTGTGAACACCCAAATTGAAACTACAACAAACAAGACGGGACAAAAAATAACCGAAGCCCCCCCGCTCTCGGTTGAACACGCAAAGACGACGTTTTTGGTGTGGCCGAGATGTCCTCTTTCTCCGAGGCGGCTCTAGAGAAGAAACTGTCCGAGCTCAGCAACTCTCAACAAAGTGTGCAGACGCTGTCGCTGTGGCTCATCCATCACAGGAAACACTCCAAGACCATCGTCAACGTTTGGTTCAACGAGCTCATCAAAGGTAAGCGGGCGGCACAGGTAAACGGTGGTGCGAACAAAAGCATGCTAGCATCCGCTTAGTGCAGGCTAACTTAGCAATAGCACTAAGCTAGGAACTTTTCCCATGACTAGTTTTATTTTAGTCAGTGCAAGGTTCTACCAAACAAAAAACTTTAACCTCACCAAATGTCAAAACAAGCAAGTGTGTACATGGGTCATAGGTTTTGAGGAACTACTGCAAAAAGCCAAGACAAAGCTCTTATCACAGGGGTGCGCGGTTGTTGTTATGCACCTACTACAGTGAATGTTGGTCAAAGATCCGCTATATGACAGGTGCGCTCTGCTCTTTGGATTGTCTTTGAGGACCGACTGCAAAAAGCCAGTCATAGATCCCCTGTGTGACAGCAGCTCTATATTATAGGTGTGCGCTGCCATTTTTGGGGAATCTACTGCAAAAGCGCTCGTCAAAGATCCTTAATGAGAAAGCGAGGCTTGTTGAGGACCTCCTGCTAAAATGCTAGTCCAAGATCCTTTACATTACAGGAAGCTATTTTTTAGGACTGACTGCAAAAAGACAATCCTGTATGAGCGCTCTGCTGTTTTTAGGACCTACTACAAAATATGCTTTTCAAAGATCCGCTATGTCAGTGGTTTCCAAACTTTGTACAGTGGCGTACGCCTTCAGAAATTTTACCTGAAGCAATGTACCACTACTACTGCACACTTAAAAAACATTCTTATATTAGGGAACTTGAAATAATGCACAAAGTTAATTGATTAATTAGTTTAACAGTAATTTCGTGTCAAAAATGTTTTTTGCATGGTCACATTTTGATCAAGTTTGATGACATGAGCACTGATAAATAGTTAAGTAATCATCCTGCATATTTTTTTATTCCAGGCTGATGTTGGCATCCTTCCATTTGAATGGATTGAATTTGAGCTTCACTTTTTTTGTCTGCTCACGATGGGCGTGGTTTAAGGCTGCATATTCATTTCATACCAAATTGAAGGGGAAAGTTTAACAATCATCAGTATCGGATGTACAAAAACCAATAGAAATAAAATTTTTGAGATTAAACACTTAATGCACAAAATAATCATTAAACCTACTTATTTGTTCATATGATGCACACACAGTAATGAAGAACTTCATGCTCAGGCTCCTTTCTGCTCCGTTTTCCTTGCGCAGGGAGGCGTTCAGGCACACTCGTAATTGAGAGCGTTTCATTCACATACCCATTGACATTACACGTACCCCACTTTTGGAACCTAGGCTCTATATGAAAGGGGTGTTCTGCTGTTTTCGAGGACCTACTTGCAAAAAGCCAGTCATAGATCCTCTGTGTGACAGCTGCACTCTGCTGTTTTTAAGGACCTATTACAAAATATGCTTCTCAAAGATCCCTTATAAGAAAGGGATGTTCTGTTGTTTTTGAGGACCTATTGCTAAAATGCTAGTCAAAGATCATGTACATTACAGGAAGCTGTTTTTGAGGACTGACTGCAAAAAGCCAATGATCATTTTATGTGATAGCAGCGCTCTGCTGTTGTTAAGGATCTACTGCAAAACAAAAAACACTAGGCAAAGGTCTATATGACGAGCATGCTGCTGTTTTTAAGGAGCTACTGCAAAATATGCTTGTCAAAGATCCTCTATATGAAAGAGGTGTTGTGCTGTTTTTAAGGACCTACTTCAAAAAGCCAGTCATAGATCCTCTATGTGACAGCAGTGCTCTTTATTATTGGTGCACGCTGCCGTATTCATCAATCTGCTGCAAAAACACGAGTCGAATGTCCATTATAGGAAAGGGTCACTCTGCTGTTTTTGATGACCTACTGCTAAAATGCTAATCAAAGATCCTCTACATAACAGGAAGCCGTTTTTGAGGACTAAGTACAAAAAGCCAAAGATCTTCTATATGACAGCAGCACTCTGTTTTTGAGGACCTACTCCAAAAAACGCTTGTCAGAGATTCTCTATAAAACAGGAGCGTGCTGCCGCTTTTATAGGAATCTGCTACACAAACGCGAGTCAAAGATCCTTCATATGAAAAGGGGCATCCTGCTGTTTTTGAGGACCTACTGTAAAAATGCTAGTCAAAGACCCTGTATATGACAGGAGCGCTGTGCTGTTTTTTGTAATCTGCTGCAATTCTGCTGCTGTGGCTGCCGGTTACAGCAGCTCTGTACTTTTCTTCCACCTTTTAGTGTTTTTATAGTATTTTAGTCTTCTTCTTACTTTTTCTTTTGGTCGCATCTGGTCGAGTGTGCAGTTATGGAGGTTGATATTGTTACTTTTCTAGTTTGCGCCTTGATGCTCTTTGAACTTTTCAGTTCAACTGTGGGAAACCTCTTCAGCCACGGCTCCCCATTCAACCAAGGCTCCATTGTTTACACCCGGGATCAGCTGTTAGCCCTGTGCCACACACCCCCTCTCTGCGCGGAGAGGCCGGAGATCCCCAAGGAGCTGCGGAGGAGCAGAAGAGGATGCAGGTCGGGAGTGAAGTGCAAGAAGCGGAAAAGACGGTACAAGCCATGTCTACCGTCTGTCATCATGGGGAACGTAAGATCTCTCCCCAACAAGGTGGAAGAGCTAACAGCGCTGACCCGACTGCAGAGGGAGTACCGGGAATACAGCCTCATGTGCTTCACGGAGACGTGGCTGAGTGAACTTTCTCTGGATTCACACGTCACAATGGACGGATTCCAGCTGGTACGAGCGGACAGGAATGCAACGGAGAGCGGTAAGAAGAAGGGAGGGGGAATCGCTGTGTTTGTGAATGATTGATGGTGCCACCCGGGACACATCTGTGTGAAGGAGCAACTGTGCACCAGAGACGTGGAACTGTTAGCGGTTAGCATGCGGCCATACTACCTTCCGAGGGAGTTTTCACATGTTATTGCTATGACTGTGTACATCCCCTGCTGCAGCTATAGAGCAGATCCACACCATCGTCTCTCAAGTTCAGAACCATCACCCCCAATCCCTCCTCCTCATCTCCGGTGACTTCAATCATGCTTCCCTGTCCTCTGCTCTTCCCACCTTCACCCAGTATGTCAGATGCCACACTAGAGACAATAAAACTTTGGACCTCCTGTATGCAAACATCAAGGATGCATACACCTCATCCCCCCTCCCCTCGCTGGGTCGTTCTGATCACAACCTCGTCCATCTCGTCACAGACTACACTCCAGTAGTGAATAGACAACCCCCTGTGAAGAGGCCTGTGAAGCAGTGGTCTGAGGAGAGCAGTGCTAGGCTCAGAGACTGCTTCCAGACAACAGACTGAGAAGCGCTCTGTAGTCCCCATGGCAGTGACGTTGACAGCATGACACACTGCATCACAGACTGTATCAACTTCTTTGTGGAGAACACTGTGCCCTCCAAGTTGGTGCGGTGTTTTCCCAACAACAAACCCTGGATGACCTCTGAGATTAAGGCCCTGCTGAACATGAAGAAGAGGGTCTTCAACTCGGGGGACAAGGAGGAGCTGCGCAGAGTCCAGAGGGAACTCCGGCATAAGATCAGGAAGGGGAAGGACTGCTACAGGAGGAAACTGGAGAAGCGGCTGGAGGAGAATAATGCCAGGGAAGTCTGGAGAGGCCTGCAGACCATCACAGGCCATGGCAAAGAAGTGGGGAGAGACCAAGCCAGTGGGGACAAGATCTGGGCAGATGAACTCAATCTGTTTTTCAACAGATTTGAGTCTGCCCCCCCCTCCCTCCTCTACCCACTCACCACTCTTCACCCCCACATCCCAATCCCAGCCATCCTCCACCCCCCTCTCCATAACTGATGATCAGGTGAGAAGTCAGCTGAAGAAGATCAAGGCAAGGAAGGCCCCGGGACCGGACGGCATCAACCCTAGAATCCTCAAGGACTGTGCTGACCAGCTCTGTGGAGTTCTCAGGCACTTGTTCAATATCAGCCTGAGCCTGGAGAAAGTCCCGGCCCTGTGGAAGACCTCCTGTGTGGTCCCGATACCAAAGACACCGCGTCCCAAAGAGCCTAACCACTTAAGGCCTGTTGCCTTGACCTCTCACCTGATGAAGACCATGGAGAGGATTATCCTGCAGCACCTGCGACCCCTGGTGGGCACTCAGCTGGACCCCCTGCAGTTTGCTTACCGGCCTCGGATCGGAGTAGACGACGCAGTGATCTACCTCCTGCATAGATCACTGCTACACCTGGAGGACAGCGGGAGCGCTGTGAGGGTCATGTTTTTTGACTTCTCCAGGTCCTTTAACACCATCCAGCCGTCACTACTCAGAGTGAAGATGGAGAGTGTGGGAGTAGACCAACACCTGACTGCATGGGTTATAGACTACCTCACCAACAGACCACAGTATGTGAGGCTCCGTCACTGTGTGTCTGACATGGTACTCTGCAGCACAGGTGCCCCTCAGGGTACGGTGCTCTCCCCTTTCCTCTTCACCCTCTACACCTCGGACTTCACACACAACTCCACACAGTGTCACATCCAGAAGTTCTCCGATGACACAGCCATTGTGGGTTGTGTTTCAGAGGGGAATGATCTGGAATACAGGACGGTCATCAGGGACTTTGTCAGCTGGAGTGAGCTTAACCAGCTGCAACTCAACACCAGCAAGACAAAGGAGATGATCATTAACTTCCAGAGGAAAACATCTCACTTCACACCGGTGAACATCCAGGGAGCGGACACGGAGTTGGTAGACAGCTACAAATTCCTGGGTGTTCACCTTAACAACAAGCTGGACTGGTCTGTCAACACCCACGCCCTCTACAAGAAGGGCCAGAGTCGCCTCCACCTGCTGAGGAGACTGAGGTCCTTTGGTGTGTGCAGGACTCTTTTACGGACCTTTTATGACTCTGTGGTGGCCTCAGCCATCTTCTATGCTGTGGGCTGCTGGAGAGGGGGCAGCACGGAAAGGGACAGGAGCAGGATCAATAGGCTGATCAGGAGAGCGAGCTCTGTCCTGGACGGTCCTCTGGACACCGTGGAGGAAGTGGGGGAGAGAAGGATGTTGGCTAAGCTGACATTCATCATGGACAACACCTCTCACCCGCTACATGACACTGTTGTTTCCCTGGGCAGCTCCTTCAGCAGCAGACTGTTACACCCTCGGTGTAAGAAGGAGAGGTTCCGCAGGTCCTTCATACCGACCGCTGTCAGGCTCTACAACACCTGCACCACCTGAACCATGTTGCAGTCAATATGCATTCTTTACACTGTATTCTTTACTTGCGTATCTTGCTTGCTGCTGTAACAAGTGAATTTCCCCGCTGTGGGATAAATAAAGTACAAATACAAATACAATACAATAACAAGTCAAAGATTGTCTATTTATGGCAACACTGCTGTTTTAAGGATGACCTGCAAAAATGCTATCGAAGATCCTTTCTATTGTTTATACCACAAGTGGCAAACTCAAGGCCCGCGGGCCAAATGTGTCCCGCCACGTCATTTTATGTGGCCCGCGAGAGCAATTAAATAGGTCAAAAGCGTGCTTTGATCAAAAACTACATTTCCCACAATGCCTATCAATTACAATACGAAGTGACGGCTCACCGCTACTAAACGGCAGTGTCTCCACATCAATGCCAACGAGTTCAATTGACAAATAATGATCCCAAAATGTCCAGTGAGAGAAAAGTTGATGCGGATGGAAGACCGTATCAAGAAAGATGGGAAGGGGGGTACTTGTTTGTGCTTCAAGGAGAAAGACTGGTATGTCTTTTGTGTTACGAAGCGGTGTCGGTTGTTAAAGAGTACAATCTGCGTCGGCATTTTGACACTAAACACGGAGCTAAGTACGCCAAAGCTTGTCTTCAAGAAAAGTATCAAATTGCCCAAGAATTAGAAGGCAAACTGCACTTGCAGCAGAGTGTGGTCACGAAATCCACAACCAAAAACAGTGCGGCAGTGGAAGCTAGCTTTATTGTGGATGAAGAAATTGCCCACGCTTCCAAGTGTTTTTCAGAGGGAGCGTTTTTTTTAAGCAGTGCATGCTGAAGGTCTGTGAGCAGGTGTGTCCCGACCAATTACAGATTAAAAAAATATCAATTTTTAGGTTAGTTACTAACCTAAAAACTTGACCAATATACTGAGTCAACTTTTATTTTGTCATTTTTAGTTGATTACATATTATTTCTATGTAGCTGCTGTTGCAATTATTTAGTATTTGCAGGTTTTATGTTTGTATGCAGACAAATGATTGTAGTCAAACCATCAGTTGGATGCAAGACTGTGTAGCCTTTTTTTTTTTTATAAAATGCTACATCTGTCATACAAGTGTTGATTTTACAGCAAAGTTAATGTCATCACTTGTGTTTTATGTTATTTTTCTTAATTCACTTGGATAGTTTGATCGTTGATTGATGGAGTAGTGTGGGTTTCATAAGCTGACAAATGCAAAGGATTTATGTTGTAACAGAGCAACAAGTAAAGATATTTTTTTCTATGCAACTGTAATGTTTGTCACTTGAATAAGTCATAAATTTAGAGTTATTTAACATTAAGGAGTTGTTACGTTTATTTTACATTACATTCGATTACATTTAGTTTTATTCATAAGTTACATCTGGCCCATTGAGGACAGCCATTATGTCGATGTGGCCCTAAGTGAAAATGAGTTTGACACCCCTGGTTTATACAGTGTGTGCATGTGTGCGTGTGCAGCTCAGGTATCCCGCAAGCTGACCTTCTTGTACTTGGCCAATGACGTGATCCAGAACAGCAAGAAGAAAGGACCAGAATTCACGCAGGATTTTGCGCCGGTCATCGTTGACGCGTTCAAACACGTTCACAGGTTACACATGGACTTGTTGCTGTTGTTCTTGCGTTGTTTTGCTCAGTGTGTGGATTTTAAGCGTGTGTGTGTGTTCTGCAGGGACGGAGAGGACGGCTGTAAGAAGCATCTGGGTCGGGTGTTGTCCATCTGGCAGGAGAGAGCCGTGTACGACAATGACCTACTGGAGCAGCTCTCCCAAGTCCTCTGTAAGCTAACCAGCTAACTAGCCTAGCTAACTAGTCTTCATGAATGCACATGTGTAACAGTCTCCTGTGCTCCTGTCCAGACAGCGACAAGAAACCCAAGAAGAGGTCCTACGAGTCCATCCAAGCTGCAGATGAGGACTTTGCATCCAGGAGTTCTCCAGTGGAACCCCCACAGGTTCTGTTCCTGACAGTGTAGTAAGGAAGGACACTTTAGAACATGTCCACGTGTACACGGTCCTTTGGCTTTTTCAAACTTTTTTTAAGCCCTGTACATGTGGACATAAGCTTAGGCGACTAATAAGATGTTTTTGTGAGCATTTTATTCTTGGAGCTTTTCTCCAGAACATCTCAAGCTTTTATCGGACATGAACTAAACGCGTCCGCCTCTCCTGCTCAGACGTCCGAGCTGATCCGAGCCCTCCAGGAGCTGGAGAACGCCACCTCAGGAGACTCGCTGCTGCGTCAGCGCATCTCCTCGCTTCCCGCCGAGGTGCAGGACGCATCCCTGCTTCACAGGATCACAGGTGGGGACTAATGAGGAGGCGGGGCCCAACAAGGAGTACACGCGTTCTGATGAATCAGCCAGTGGGAGTGTCTTAATAATGCAAGACACTCACCAGCCACTTCTTTCAGCAGTGTAATGATAGTTTATTCATCCTCTGAGGCCTCTGAGGGTTTGAATCTCCGTTTGGGTATCTTTGTGTGGAGTTCGCATTTTCTCCCCATGCATGCGTGGGTTTTCTCCACCCACATTCCAAAAACATGCATGTTAGGTTAATTGGTGACTCTCTGGTCCATAAGTGTGAGTGTGAGTGTGAATGGTTGTTTAAGTTATGTTTTAACTTTTCACACAGGGCCATCGAGATTTGGATTTTTTTTCTCCCCTAATAATAAAAAGTTTCATTTAAAAACTGCATTTTATGTTCAGTTGTGGTGTCATTGACTAATATTTTAAATTTGTTTGATGATCTGAAACATTTAAGTGTGACAAACATGCAAAAAAAATAAGAACTCAGAAAGGGGGACAAACACTTCACACACCACTGTGTGTGTGATATATATATATATATATATATATATATATATATATATATATATATATTAATACAATATTCTAATTTGCTGTATATATATATTAATACAATATTCTAATATGCTGTATATAATATATATTAAAATTATATTATCATTAAAATATTCTGATATTCAGCATATAATAGATTTAAATAATATGAATATAATAATAATAATAATGTTGTATTAGCCAGGTGTAGCCAATAAGTGAAGTGTCTATCCCTGTGGCGTTGGCTTGATCACTTGAAAACACGATGAAACAATGATCATTTATAGTCATTATGGAAGGAAGCCACTGAAAAGAAATATCAAAGCAAAACAGGAAGTTTCTCAATGTGCTTTGTCCTCCTGACCCTCCAGATAAGGAGTCGGGGGAGCGTATCTCCCGGCTGGTGGACGACGCTTGCATGCTGCTGGCCGACTACAGCGGCCGTCTGGCGGCGGAGGTCGACGACCGGCGGCAGCTGACGCGCACCCTGACCAGCTTCCTGCAAAGCCAGAAGGACGGCTTGGTCCAGAACGAGCAGAAACTTGAAGTGCGTACACACTTTTTTTTTTTTTTTAAACTTCAATGACTTGTTTTTTTTTTTAACATGCATGTCCTTTCAGCTTTCATGAGTGCTGCGTGTCCTGCTGCACACTGATATTGCTAACACACACTTTAAGCCTGTTATTTTTTAACACAATGCTCAACATCCGAATGAGATTTTCATGCACTTTGGTTGTTTGCAGCTGACACTCAGGAGGCAAATGCAGGAGAACGTCGTCCCTTTCTGTATTGTCACTTTGTAATAAAAACCTCAATTCAAATAAAGGAAAGTCATCTTGTCAGTGCTCTATCTTTTCTGATGAGGTACAATTTTCAAAATGAGCAAATGTTCGGGTTCTTGTTTTAATAGTTTTACATTTTTTACCATTTTATTGCACTGTATTGTTTCCATTGGAAACTTTTTATTATGTTTTTTTGTATTTTATTATACTCATCGTTTGCATAGGAAACTTTTTATTTTTTGCTATTTTATTTTATTATACTGTATTAATGTTTCAATCTGAAGCCTTTTAAAAATCATTTTGTCCTATTTTATTTTTGTTATACTGTATTATTTTGTCCATTGGAAACTTTTTTTAAAGGATTTTTTTCCCATTTTATTTTTTTTATACTGTATTATTGTTTTATTTTATTTTATATTCTATCCAATAGGAAACTTTTTTAAATTATACTTTTATTGTTTGCATAAGGAACTTTTTTGCCATTTTATTTTATTGTACAGTATTATTATTTCTATTTGAAACTTTTAAAATAGTTTTTTCCAACTTTACTTTTTTTATACTATATTATTGTCTCCATCTGAAAAGTTTTTTAAATAATTTTTTCCGATTTCATTTTTATTGTTCTGTATTATTGTGTATATTAGGACCTTTTTAACATTATTTTTTCAGTTTTATTTTATTTTATTATACTGTATTATGGTTTCCATAGAAAACTTGTTTAATTATTATTTTTCCCCATTTCATTTTATTGTACTCTTATTTTTTTTCCTGTACATTTGCATTTTTTCAAAAAATATTTCTTACCCGTTTTATTTATAATACTATATTGTATATTATATCCAGAGGGAGATCCAATCCAAAAGCAAAATTGAATGAATTTTGTTTTTGGTAAAAAGACATTTTAAAACTTTACGGTTGATGTAAACTTTACAATAAAGATGAATACAGCCACCATAAACACTTTATGATTATATATCATTGCAGAGTTCATCAAATGTGAATTTTAATGGGGGGGTTTTTCATCACTTCAAATACATGCCAAATACCAGCAATGTGTATTCTATCGGTGCTCTTTTTGGGGAGGAAATGTGTGCTTAAAATAGTTTTTAAATGTGAAATGTAATATACGTAACATGTATCAGCACAGGTGATAAGTGCAAACATTGGCTGTGAAGTCCCACCTGTGATGGATCTTTTCTGTCCTTTCCAGGAGTACAAACGCAAACTGGCCAGGGTGACTCAGGTCCGCAAAGAGCTGCGATCCCGCTTGAACAATCTCCCAGGTGGACTCCGCAACTCCTCAGCCTGATGATTACACACAGACCCACGCTGGACCCTCACTGCGTTTTCATGATTTTTCCCAATTCTTTATTCTTTTAAACCTTTTTTGTCCTCTTGGCTTTTAATCTTCATTGTTGAATGCATTGCTGTAGTGCATTAAACTCTCCCTCCCCCACACCTTTTTGTAAACTAGCTACTGTCTCTCCCCTCTCTTAATTTAAGCTGTTTTTTCTGTATGTGTTCAGGATATATTTGCAAAGGAATATTTTCAAACAAGAGAATGAGGGGGCGTGTCTCTCATGTCAGTGTACATAATAACAACCTACAGTTGCATGTAAATATCTATATTTGTATTCATGTCAGACTTCATTACACACTTGCTTTTGTTTTTTGTATATATATCTGCTGGTATTCAAATAAAAACATGATGGACAAAGTCCCTGCTTTTGAATTGTTTTTGCAGTTAAGCTTCGGGCCGAGAGGGGGCGGCCCTCCGCCAACTAGAAAAAGCTTTGTGAAAATCCATCCATTTTCTATACCGCTTCTCCTCATTAGGGTCGCGGGGGCATGCTGGAGCCTATCCCAGCTGACTTCGGGCGACAGGCGGGGTACACCCTGGACTGGTGGCCAGCCAATGGCAGGGCATATATAGACAAACAACCATTCACACTCACATTCATACCTATGGACAATTTAGAGTCACCAATTAACCTAACATGCATGTTTTTGGAATGTGGGAGGAAGCCGGAGTACCCGGAGAAAACCCACGCGCACACGTGGAGAACATGCAAACTCCACCCAGAAATGCCCAAGGGAGAATCAAACTTACGTCTTCCCGATCTCCAGGCATTTACTGTGTTGGCCAACGTGCTAACCACTAGACCACCGTGTGAAAACAATTTCGATCTATTTTGTAGCTTTCCTGACTACAAACGATGGGAATTGGTTTATATGACTCGACTCACTAAAATAAGAGTCGACTCCCAAAAAGATTTGTCATGTTTGCTTTTCTTGACTTTTTTTGCAGTATCACCGGTATCACCCAACCCTGATTACCATTAGCATAAAAGCTTAAAATAATATATGCTTACGGTATGCATGTTCTAAACAAACCATTACCAACGGATATTTCCATATTTATAGTAAGAGACCTCCCCGGAAGTCGATATTATTGACGAAGCACTAACCGGAAGTAGCAACAGTCAGTAGACGAGCGGTATTAATAGAACAAATATAATAGAAATAATAGAGTTACACATTTATTAGAACTGCCGTAATCGCTAGCTAACGGCCTCTTAATTGCGCTGCTATCCCCGCTAGCTTGAATCCAGGTCGTGACGGTTGGTCAAGCTAGTTTTGATTTAGCCTAACCTAGTGGCCAAGCTCACCGTAAAGAAACAGAAAAAAGTCGATAACGTTTCGCCGTCAAATTGATCAGCAATGGACAGTTTAGAAACGCCATACGAAGACGACTCGGCGACAGATTTCATCGAGTGCACGGTGAGTTTGCTGGCCGTGACCTGACACAAAAAAGAGAAGGCGTGTTTAACAAATGTTGCTAGCTAGGCTATGTCGCAAGCCGTTCAAGTGAGCTCCTTTTTATCTTCAGGTCTGTGACAAATCGGCAAGGGGCCTGAGTTTGTATAAGATACACGTGACGACGCAGGGACATTTAAAGGTAAAATGTAATGTGATAAAATGACACAATAAGCTGTAAAAGATCTGGTGGAAACGTGACCCAAATATGTGTAGTTTGGGCAACTACTTCCGGTTGACAGTTTTTGTTCTGTAAATGTGGTGAACGATGGTAGGTATGTATCCTCCCTAATGCATGCATTCTTGACATAAGAAAATGTTCATTAAAAAGTCTCTTGGAACGAAAAAGATTATTAATTTTGTCTGATTACATTTTTTTGTGTGTAGTTACGACGATCCAGATTCGCTAGCATGTTCATGTGCACTTGTATCTCTTCGTACATTTTGCTCCGTTGGACTCAGGAAATAATCCGCGGAGGTCCTCCTGCAGGTACACATACGAACAACGCGGATTAACACTTTCTGTTTAGGGCTTTTCTTACCCTGGCATGCCCTTTGGATATTTTTCAATAGCCACCAGCAGTGAAGTAACAGATAAGGTGTTCTACATCACTCTTTTTTTCCCCTTCATGACTGCAAACATTGCTAAACCTTCTTGGTTATCACGACTTGGCAACCAGGAGAAGAATATTCACCCGTTGAAGACAATATGTGGCCATTTTGGAAGCAGTCCAACAGGTCGTCTGCTTTTTTGGTCCATAGCAGCTCTTGAACCTTTTTCGTTTTGTGGGTCATTACCCCAACAACTCAATGCCGCTCTGCCTTACTCGGACAATGGTTCTTGTTGGTCTCTAACTTCACCTCGAGTCTGAAGTTGTCTTTTATCCTTGTTCTTATGGAAGACCTTTTTCATTTTGAAGATTTAGCAATACTTGGTCTTCTTTACCTGCAAACATGGAGGACTTCCAGTGTTTCCAACAGGACTGCCATCTATATTTGGTGGTGGTGGGTAGGGTCTACATGACGTCGTCTAAATTGCATAATTTGTTGTGACGCATGTGCATGAGAGGAATAAGGCTGTGGGAGAGACAAATAGTGAGTAAAATACGAAAGAACATTACTCTATCGCTTCTTTTGGGCATTTTTTTTAAGGTCACAAACAAGACAGAGCTTTCTGTTAGTGTTTTTAGATGGGGGAGGGGCCCACAGCACCACCCGCTGCTCGTTGAGAAGAGCAATATGTGCTTTCATGTCAGTCTCCAAAGAGACCAAAAAATGTTGGTAGATTTGGGCAGGTAGCGGCAAATGTATTTGTGGCGGCCCACCATAAAAATGTAAATGATGACCGAGAATACTTCTAGAGCAGAGGAGTCCAAACTTTTTCCACCAAGTGCCACATACAGAAAAATCAAAGGATGCGGGGGCCACTTTGAGATTTGTATTATTTTTATAAAAAAGCTAAAACATCTAACATCTATTTAAAGCCAAAGCTCTGTGTTATTATTAGTATCAAAATGTTATCTTTTTTTCTTTGCATTTTGCCTTTTTGCTCTGTTTTTCCCATAATGCATTTTTTTCGTGTTTAATTTTGTTTCGACAAAGTTGTGGGCCGCACTTTGGACATACCTGTTTTTTTAACCTCACTCGGGTAGATATGAAAATGTTTTTGTATTTAAAGAAAAAAAAGGGTTTTTTTTATCAGTGGCAAATCGTATTAGTATGAACTTTTTCTCCTTACATGACACTTTTTTCTTTCTTTTTTCTTGTACATTTTTTTTTCTTGTAATGTTATGACTTTAGTCTCATAATATTTTGATTTTATTATTGTAATATAACTTTTTCCCGACCTTAATTTTCCAAAAATGGCAACTTTTTCTATATTTTGTTTCTCATATTAAGACTAAACATTATGCAAATTTTTTCTCTTAATATAATGACTTTACTCGATTAATATTTCAACTTTATTCTTGTAAAAAAAAATAAATAAATAAAAAAAAAAATAAACAGCCATGGGCTGTAAATGGCCCCCGGGCTGCACTTTGGACACCCCTGTCCTAAAGCATTGGCGCTTCGTTAAATATTTTTATTATTTTGTTACTCCATTGCATTTATTTTTGGGAACGTTTTTAACACAACAACCCACAAGTAGTTTACTGCATTTATGAAATGTTTTTTAGGATGACCCCCAACTCAAATCACACTGGTTTTAGTATTTTATTAGTATTTTGGGAGCTAGAGTACTCCGGTTTCCTCCCACATCCAAAAACATGTATGTTAGGTTAATTGGCGACTCTAAATTGTCCATAGGTATGAATGTGAGTGTGAATGGTTGTTTGTCTATATGTGCCCTGCCATTGGCTGGCCACCAGTCCAGGGTGTACCCCGCCTGTCGCCCGAAGTCAGCTGGGATAGGCTCCAGCATACCCTCGCGACCCTAAAGAGGAGAAGCGGTATAGAAAGTGGATGGATGGATGGAGTAGGTACTGTATGTAGGTAGCTCAGGCGGTAGAGCGAGTCGTCCAGTAAACGGAGGGTTTCTGGTTTTGAATCCTACGTCCTCCATCACAGTCACTGCTGTTGTGTCATTGGGCAAAGACACTTCACCCACATTGCCTCCAGGGTTACCCACATATGGACGCAGATCCGGTCCCTAGGCGCCGTAGGATGCCTGCCCACTGCTGTTTAAATGCAGACACATTTGGCTGTACCTTGTACATGTGACAAAATTAAGACATTTCTTTTTTTCTTCTAGTAAATGACTATTAAAGATGTCTCACGGGTGCATTGATTGACTTGTTGCTCTCCTTTCATTCCTGGCAGAAAGAGGAAGCTGTTGTTGCCGCCGGTAAGTACACCTTCCACATTCAGGCCGTTGGACGCCATGATGGCCTCACGTAATGTTGGCTAGCTCACCCTTATTCTGTAAGACGGTTGAATAGAGACAGGTACACACATTGAAGGTAAGTCATTGTTGACTGGTCCACCGTGGAACTGCCCTCAAGTTGGCACAAAGGGCAGCACCTCCATGTTTGGTAGCAACCTTTTGAGGCTTTATTGCTGATCATCTCGCTCTACGTCTGTTAGTAATTTGAACAAGAAAGCAGCACTTCTTCCCTAAAAAAGGGTCTTGTTGGGGCGACCTTTTCTTGACTTTAACTAGCTTTCTGAAGTTCAACCATGAAATCCACGCTGCTGCAGCTTTATGGACCCACACCAACCAATCGCAGTAAACACGGGAATCTCATTTTGTCTGCTGTCTCTCTGTGATCTAATTCCCTCAAATCTCTCTATTCTGTGAGATTGGCTGGGCTCTCACTTAGATAGGGGGTCAGAAACTCCGTCATCTGGGAGGATTTTTGAGTAGAGCCAGTGCTCCTCCATATTGAGAGGAGCCAGATGAGCTGGCTTGGGCATCTGGTCAGGACACCTCCTGGATGCCTCCCTGGGGAAGTTTAAGGGCACTACCACCTGGCAGGAGGCCTCGGGGAAGACGCAGGACAAGGTTGAAGAGACTCTGTCTCTCAACTGGCCTGGGACCACCCCGGAATCCTCTGGGAGGAGCAGAACGAACTAGCTGGGGAGTGGGAAGTCTTGGGTTCTCTGCTTTGACTGCTGCCCCTGCGACCCTAGGTGAGTGGAAGAAGATGGATGGATGGTATACCACCCACTGCATGTGCTTTTGGCAAAAGCACCAGAAGCATTTTTCGGTGAACGAACGCAGTCCGTTGTCTTCATTTCCGCCAGAGCTTGGAACATTTGGCAAATCAGAACGCAGGGGAATGGAAAGTATCTGCACTGCACCTCCAGTCCAGTGGGTGGCAGTGACAAGAAGACCTAAGCTTTGTCTGCCCAGGCTTTCTGTTGCACTAAGACTCCGTAGTAGTTTAGGTTGGAAATCTGAAATGTGGATTGTGTTTCTGTCAGTGTGAGGTGCACTGTGGAACAATGGATGCTGCCAATGAGTTTTATTGATCGTAAACAAGATGCAGACACTCTATCTCTTTTCCACTCGGTTCCCGGAAGCTCTGAGTCTCTGTGGACCAGGCCTTGGTAGGATTTCTACCGCTGTGGGCTGAAAACTGGTACAGATGCTTTCCCAACAACCAACCGTGCTAGCACTTCACCTGTTCTGGATTGCTAGCTTGTTTCTGGAGTGTTTCAACTAGATAGTGCCCCAATTTGCTACCCAAACTTTCTTATCTTGATGATGACGATGGAGACGAGCCCTGTGTCCAGATTGTGGACGTAGCAATGGTGTGTGCTGATGTAGTGGTGCTAGCATAACCATTAACCAAGCAACTTGGATTGCAAACGTACGACATAGTCTCAGTTGGTGACTGTTTCCAAGCTGTGACTGGTTTTTGACACAAGTTAGCAACCTTTTCAAGTCTTGTGGTTTTCTTTGACAGCGTTGTCCGTCGTTCAACAACGGCCGACGCCAAATCTGCTGGCTGTGCAGAATGTTGAAACTCACTCACCTTGCTGATTGATCATTGAAGGCCTGGCAAGGAATGATGAAGTGCAATACTTTGTTGTGTGCAAGCATGCATCAAGAAGGGAATGGGGGCATGTTCAAGAGTGGATCCCTGCACATTTGCCCTTCAGCATTTGCCCAAATTCAGATTTCTTATCAAAAAATTATTTTTCCACGAAAATAGGCAGTTTTTCTTGCAGAAAGTTTCCAGCATCTCATTCACCCTAGGTCAATAATTGTTAAATATACATAGCGTGTACTTCACGCTGACATCACGCCCTGTGTGTCGCTGCAGTGTGTGTAGAGTCTACCCAGCTTTCTTCAAACCCGACCTCAAAACACACAGCAAGGTCAACACAAGTTAATATATGATGGTATGTCGTTACTGGAAGGACAACAGGCAAGCAGTGTGGATTATGTTGACGTGGCTTGGAGAAACACCCTCTCCGACAGCCAGCCGAGACGACCCACATACACTATATTACCAAAAGTATTTGCTCACCCATCCAAATGATCACAATCAGGCGTCCTAATCACTTGGCCTGACCAGAGGTGTATAAAATCAAGCACCTAGGCATGCAGATTGTTTTGACAAACATTTGTGAAAGAATGGTTAGCTCTCAGGAGCTCAGTGAATTCCAGCGTGGAACTGTCATAGGATGCCACCTGTGCAACAAATCCAGTCGTGAAATTTCCTCGCTCCTAAATATTCCACAGTCAACTGTCAGCTTTAATATAAGAAAATGGAAGAGTTTGGGAACAACAGCAACTCAGCCACAAAGTGGTAGGCCATGTAAACTGACGGAGAGGGGTCAGCGGATGATGAGGCGCATAGTGCAAAGAGGTCGCCAACTTTCTGCACAGTCAATTGCTACAGAGCTCCAAACTTCATGTGGCCTTCAGATTAGCCCAAGTACAGTACGCAGAGAGCTTCATGGAATGGGTTTCCATGGCCGAGCAGCTGCATCCAAGCCATACATCACCAAGTGCAATGCAAAGCGCCGGATGCAGTGGTGTAAAGCATGCCGCCACTGGACTATAGAGCAGTGGAGACACGTTCTTCTGGAGTGATGAATCCCGCTTTTCCAATTGGCAATATGATGGACGAGTCGGGGTTTGGAGGTTGCCAGGAGAACGGTACATTTCGAACTGCATTGTGCCAAGTGTGAAATTTGGTGGAGGAGGAATTATGGTGTGGGTTGTTTTTCAGGAGTTGGGCTTGGCCCCTTAGTTCCAGTGAAGGGAACTTTGAATGCTCCAGGATACCAAAACATTTTGGACAATTCCATGATCCCAACCTTGTGGGAACAGTTCGGAGCAGGCCGCTTCCTCTTCCAACATGACTATGCCAAGGTCCAAAAACACATGGATGACAGAGTCTGGTGTGGATGAACTTGACTGGCCTGCACAGAGTCCTGACCTGAACCCGATAGAACACCTTTGGGATGAATTTGAGCGGAGACTGAGAGCCAGGTCTTCTCGAACCAACATCAGTGTGTGACCTCACCAATGCGCTTTTGGAAGAATGGTCAAAAATTCACTCCTCAACCTTGTCGACAGCCTTCCCAGAAGAGATGAAGCCGTAATAGCTGGAAAAGATGGACCAACATCATATTGAACCCTATGGGTTAGGAATGGGATGGCACTTAAGTTCATATGTGAGTCAGGGCAGGTGAGCAAATACTTTTGGTAATATAGTGTACCATTGCTGGTTGCTCTAGAGCAGGGGTGTGCAAAGCTTTTTCCAGCAAGGGCCATCCACATGTGATAAATGAAAGGATGCAACTTTGCCACTTTGATACTGTGTAAAGCAACACATGTATAAAATTGCAACTGTTATTGCAACTTCTGCTGTTTTTCCCCCAACTATTTAAATTGTCTTGTAAATTTTTGCGTCGTATTCCTATAATGTTTATTTACTTTTAAAAAAAAGTTGTTTTGTTTCTCATATTATGACTTTTTTAACTGCCTTTTTTCTTTAATATTTCAACTTTATGCTACTAAAATGATCAGAGTCTTAATGTTGTGACTTTTTCTAGTTAGATTACTACTACTATTTTCTCAATATTTTGACATTGTTGTAAAATTACTGCTGATTTTTTTTTTTTTTGCCCTTGGCAAAAAAACCCCAGCTGCGGGCTTCCAATGGCCCCCTGTTTTAGAGGGAGGTGGAGGTGGCCCCACAGTAGACGTAAGCGTGGTTGTAGCACAAGCCTGACGACCAGGCGAAAGGCTAGACTGTGACGCCGATTCTGTTTTATCGATCGTCAGTATCATTTAGTGGTGACTAGCTACACATTTTATACTTGAAATGTGTTTAATAAGTGTTTGGCATATTTAGGGCTTGAACCTGGAGTGTGTGGTGAGTGAACAATAGCGTTTGAAGAGAGAAGGGGAGGGTTATGGAGCTGGCTCTACTATAATATCAACAACACTCACTTTTATTGTAAACGTTGATTCATAATCAGAGGAGGAGGCTAGCAGGAGGGTTTGGAGGGGGAGGAGCAAGCCGTATTGTCAAAAACAGACTTTTTTTTTATGGGTGCATCACTTTTTTGGGTTTTTTTTTCCACACAAGGTGGCTTTCAGTGTTTTTAACACAGTATAGTGTGTTAGTTCAACATATCACATCCTACCGCCTCTCTGTTGTAATGTTCCTTTCCCTGATGACTCCCTCAGGCACCCGTGTCAGAGAACGCAGCGTGCCGGTGTTTAAAGATATTTTACACTACCTGGATTACCTGAAGCTGGACGAGCCTATCATTGGTGAGTCGCACAGAGCACGCTTTTCAGCAGCACTTCCCCAAAGTTAGCTGCGTAACCATTTCGCTCTGCTGTTCCAGGCTTGGATTACGTGGAGGAAGTGTACAGACACATGCCCAATTCCGACCTGGGGCCCAAGTACACATGCATCCTGTGCAATACCACCGCACACCTGCCAGAAGTAGTCAGTCACATCATTGGGCGGAAACACAGACAGAAATACATGGTACTGCAGCAAATTGGACATCTTTTTGACATTTTATTGGCATGGTAAATACAAATCGTCTGGTTCTGTACACGCAGGAGTCCAAGCGTCCAGACCTGGTGACGTGGGACAAAGACTCTTTGATTGCGCAAGGAGGGAAGATGATACGCACTAGAGCTGAGATCATAGAGAGGCAGGATGGACGTGGACACCCCGTGGTAGGATACAGCAGTCTTAAAGGAAAACTGCACTTTTTGGGAATTTTGCCTATCATCCACAATCCTTATCTGAGGCAAATGTCTTTCGCTTTTCTGTGTGTTCTAAAGATATATAAAAACAGATAAAAAGAGCGCGCTCATTACTGCATGTATGGGAACCACTTATACTACCTATAAAGCCTTCTGGAAAAGACTCCAAAAAGCGGCAACAATGCTCCATTTACATACAATGTTACAACAACATTGTTGCGTTTATTATTATTAACATTAACATTGTTACGATCAAACTACGTTACTGGCTCATTGACACACCGGCTAGTGACTAGTTTCACCACAGACTTGCACGCAGCGCGTCAGCTTCACGCTCGGACCACTACCAAAAGGTAAGGCTACATATTTGAGCTGACACCACTGCTGCTGTGTTTTTATATTTATTTACGTTAATGCTGGGTGTAGGCATTCGTTTCTATATTGCTATGTGAAATCAATGCACCTAGGAAGTTCCGGTAATATTTAAAATGATCAAAATAGGTCAAAGTACTGTAAGTATTACATGTTATCATGAATGTACCTGTTAATGCATGATCACAGCATGGATAGAAAATGAGAAAATGTTGTGACGGGTTTTTTTGACTTTATAGTCAAAATAGGTGTTTCCCATGATGTGCATTGTTAGCTCACTCATGCTAACTTGTTTTCTCTCTTTAGAACGCACAGAAAGGGAAAGAAATGTGTGTTCATGTTTCCCCTTAAGGATTGTGGATGATGGGCAAAATAAAAAATAAAAAAGTATATTATATATAAAGTGCAGTGTATTATTATACAGCCACAAAAAATAACACATTTCTTTGTCTTTCAAGCTCTTGAAGAAATGGGAGAACATGGGGCAAGAAGTCTCAGGTACTAAATACAAATGGAGGACCTCTTTGAGCATATGGTGTGAGGTCTTTTTTTGTGGTATGCCAAAAATCCACCACCGGCTAATGCATTGCAGACCACCTAGATGGAGATTCAGACTACTGACTTTATAATTTGGTCGATAGAATACTTCTACTACTTAACATTATAAGAGCCCTCTAGACATGAAATAAGACCACTATAGTCACCTTTACACTACATAATAAGAGAAAATATGATATATAAAACATAAATTGGGTGAACCGTGATAGATATTTTTGTAGTTTCTTTTTTTTAATGTCGCAAACAAAACAGAGCCACTTGCGAGGCTGTTAGAGGGGGGAGGGGCCCCACAGCAGCACCCACTGCTCTTTGAGAAGAGCAATACGTGCTATCATGTCAGTCTCCAAAAGTCTCTTTGCCAAATTAATCGTTTTTCTTTTTAAAAGAGTAAGTAACTCGAGGGGTGTCATTGTTCCCTAAATACAGCGACAAAGCTACTAAGATGGCATCAATGATCCCTCCTGCTACATCTTATTCTCTGGCAGACCAGGTGCATTATGTGGTTTTATGAGCAACAGATTTATTTCATTCATTTGATTATTCACGACAATAATATACAAAATAAGACTTTCCAAGCATGAGCGTTTCGATTTGTGGCCCCTTTTTTTTGTTTTGTACTCTTTTTAACACATCAACTTTTTAAATTATCTTCTGCGTGCTCAGGTGTTTGCTTTCCCGTGCTTATGCATTTGTTGCATGAAATAGAAGGAGGTCTTTGCCGTTCAACTTTCTGTTTTGTGTTATTGTCCTGTTCTTTGCGTAGCTCCCCCAAGACCGAGGCAGAATGGCAACCCCCAGAACTCCCAGACTTTGTTCAAACTGGATCTTCCGCCGTGTCCGCCCAAGCGCCAGGACTTCCCAGAGTCGCAGCGTGGGATGTTGCCCCCGGACGCCTCGCACAGGACTTCCTTCCCTCTAGCTGAAGCCCGCGGGCTGAACGCCGACAGTCAGATATACCAGCAGGATGACTGGCAGAGGGAATTTAGCAGGCGACGCGACCTGGATTACCGTCAGCAGGAGTCGCAGACAAGAGGCGTTGACCCCGGGGAGGAGGTGCCCCGTGGTGGATGGGCACAGCGTTACCCAGACGAGGACCCTTCCTACAGATGGACCCCGCTGGAGAGCAGTAATGTGAAGGAGGACGGAAGGCACGGGAGTTCATCTGACTACCAGCGTCCCAGCTATCAAGAAGATGAACGCCGCTGGTCTCTTGACTCAAGCGTGAACACGATCGGGGATCGTGTCAGGCTCGGCTCCAGTGTTCCGGAGCCCCCCGAGGGGAACCTTCCCTTGATTCCGCACGTGGAGCATCCACGCGGACACGTCAGGGATTACAAACACGGCGAAGTGCGTCAAGGCGAGCTATTTTCCAACCCTGCATTGTCGGGCTGGAGCGGCCCCGTCCAGACGCCGAGAGTGGATTCCCGGAGCATGTCGGACATCCCAGAGCCTTTCAGGCGCTTCATGAAGTGGCCCGGAGATAACGACGATGACAGCGGCAAGGCATGCGGCAAAAGAAAGAGGAAGAGTCGCTTCTCAGACGCCACCGCTGAGGAAGTGCAAGTGGCGCACAAGATGTAAGGGATGACTTACCCGCTTTGGGGTCTTCACTCCTAACTTTTCTGCACTTTTTTGGCAACAGCTTGAACACTGGATATGGACCCCCAGACCCAAAGTTGAGAGCTCAGTCCAGATCAGGCGCTGGACCATTTGAAGCAGAGACCCGCGTACCCATGTGCCATCCCGACCGCTTCTTAGAATCACAGGTAGCCAATCCGAAAATAAGGATCCATCTTAGGTAGCTCTTATCCTGAGCCGTTTTTCACCACATGTTTTCCTTTCTAGGACTTGCATCGCTCTAACAGCCTCCGAAAAGATGGCCCTGAGAAAGAAACTGTCTTTGATATGCTGGTAGGATTTGGATATATTTATTACACTGTTTGCAATCTTTTTAACAAGAAGAAACAACAGCAGCAAAAATGAAAAAATCTGCAGTTATTTTTATAAGAATAAAGTCAGAATATTAGGAGAAAAAGTAATTTAATTTCACAAGAATAAAGTCATATTATGAGGAAACATAATGTCATTTTAGTAGCATGACGCTGAAATATAAAAAGGTCAATTTTTTAAAAGTTGTAATATTTTGAGAAACAAAACAAAGAATAAAGTTGTAATTTTTTTTTAATTAGGTTGGGGAAAAGTTATAATATGGAAAAAGTCAAAATATTACCAGAAGAAAATTTGCATGAAGAAAGTTGGAAAATAATTTTTAATAAAAAGCAACAGCAGACATTTTACAAGAATCAAGTAAAAATGTTTTGAGAAAAAAACTCATATTCTAGTGAGAAAAAAAGTAGCATTTTTTTGTGAATGAACTAAAAATAAATTTAAAAAAAATATGAGGGAAAAAAAAACAATTTTAGTAGCATAGAGTTTATATACTGTATATATGTTTTAAGATGTACCGTATTTTCCAGACTATGTCTTGCTTTTTTTTTTTTCCATGGTTTGGCTGGTCCAGCGACTTATCTTGGGGTTTTTTCACACTGTCAGCCTAGAGGACCCTCGAGGCTTGTGTACCAATATCTGCTACTCCACTGAAAATTTACAATGTAAACATCAACTTATAAAGACGACAAGAAAGACAGAACACAAATGCCCCCAAAAAGAAAATCATATTCTGCAGCCTACAAGCTGCAAGGAGTGAAAGATGCAGCCAAAAACGGTAATTGAGCAGCAGAAAGAAAGTTTGGAGTGAACGTGAAACCTGTGAGGGACTGGATGCTCGACTGGAGGATACTCGAACTGCAGTGAAGAAAACAAAAAAAGCTAGATGGCCACAGCTAGAGGAACAAGTTCACAAATGAGTGCTTGAACAACGTGCTGCCAGGAGAGGCTTGTCAACAGTGCAGTTACGTCTCCACGCCCAGGTAGGTGCCAAGGCCATGAACATAGATGACTTTGCGGGAGGACCTTCTTGGTGTTACCGCTCCAGGCAACACAGCTGCCTCTCTATCAGAAAGGCCGGAATAATAACCTGGACTGATGCTGAGTCTGACGACAGCCGCGCAGAAGAGGAAGCGGTGCACCCTCAACTTCTGGAGTTGGTGTAGTTGTTCAGAAGTGACAACGAGGATAAAGAATTCAATGGATTTGCTAGTGATTTGGAGTGAGATTGAGAGATTGGTAAACTAGTTACAGTATGTTATGTTGTTTAGGCTATAGTTATCTGAGTACTGTAACTGTTAATGTGTTACGTTAACACCTATTTAGCCTGTTGTTCTCCATTTTATTATTGCTATAACTTGTCCTTCAAGATGATGCGTCTGTTCTTGGTCTCTGATTTTATCAAATACATTTCCCCACAAAAATGAGACTTATAGTCCAGTGCAACTTTTTTGTGTGTGTTTTTTTTTCTTCTTCATTGTGCATTTTTGGGCTGTGACCTGCAGCGTTTATTGGGACGGTTTGCATCTGAGTGTGAAGCTTCTGGGATGAGACTCAGCACCTCCAAATCCGAGGCCATGGTTCTCAGTCGGAAAAGGGTGGATTGCTTCCTCCGGGTTGGGAATGAGGTGCTGCCCCAGGTGGAGGAGTTCAAGTATCTCGGGGTCTTGTTGACGAGTGAGGCAAGGTTGGAGCGTGAGGTCGATAGGCGGATCGGCGCAGCGTCTGCAGTAATGCGGTCGCTGTACCGGACCGTCGTGGTGAAGAGAGAGCTGAGCCGGAAGGCAAAGCTCTCAATTTACTATCGATCTATGTTCCCACCCTCACCTATGGTCATGAGCTTTGGGTCATGACCGAAAGAACGAGATCGCGGATACAAGCGGCTGAAATGAGTTTTCTTCGTAGGGCAGCGGGACTCACACTAAGAGACAGAGTGAGGAGCTCGGTTATCCGGGAGGAGCTCAGAGTAGAGCTGCTGCTCCTTCACATGGAGAGGAGCCAGCTGAGGTGGCTCAGGTATCTAGTCCGGATGCCTCCCGGACGCCTCCCTGGTGAGGTGTTTCGGGCATGCCCAGCCGGGAGAAGGCCCCGGGGAAGACCTAGGACACGCTGGAGGGATTATGTCTCACAGCTGGCCTGGGAACGCCTTGGTGTCCTCCCGGTGGAGCTGGAGGAGGTGGTCGGGGACCGGGAAGTCTGGGCTTCCCTACTGAGACTGCTGCCCCCGCAACCCGAACCCGGATAAGCGGAGGAAAATGGAATGGAATGGAATGTGCATTTTTGGCTGGTGCAACTTATGTTCCGGAGAGACTCATAGTCCGTAAAATACGGTAATATGGGAAACAAAACAAAAATACAAAGTTGTCATTTCTGGAAAATTAGATTGAGGAAAAAGTTTATAATGTTATGACAAAGTCAAAATATTATGAGCATAAAGTCATAATTACAAAATGTATAAAGAGGAAAATTGAAAGAGTTAGCAAAATGAAAAACAGAAATTTTAGAATAAAGAAGAATAAAGTCAAAATATAAGAGAAAAACGTCATAGTCCAATGAGAAAAAAAGTTGCAATTTTACGAGAATGAACTTGCAATACTATGAGGAAAAATAATGTCATTTTAGTAGCATAGAGGTAAAAATTTAAAGAAAAAAACACAATTTTTAAAAGTCATAATATGAGAAAACAAAATAAAGTTGTCATTTTTGGAAAATTAGGTTGGGGAAAAAGTTAATTTGCAGGAATTAAGTCAAAATATTACAAGAAAATATTGTGTGTGCTTTCTTTAGACAGCAGAAATGGGGGGAGAGAAGAATAAAGTAAAAATATTAAGAAAAAAAAATTGTTCTAATGAGAAAAATGGCTGCAATTTTACGGGAATAAATTTGTAATGTGAGGGAAAAATAACATCAAAGCTGAAATGCATTTTTTTCTCTTGAAATATCTAGAACTTCTTGGCGTGTCTATATGGGTTGGTTTGTGAAATACCGTATTAAACTGGCAAACTTGCATCCTTTCATTTTTCACTATGTGGCCCTTGCAGGAAAAAGTTTGAGCACCCCTGTTTGTTTACTTGACCCTGTGCTTTATTCCATTAGAACGACATCGAAATAGAGAACGTGGAAGAGGCTAATTTCCTCAAGAACAAACTGACCGGCCTTCTGAAAGAATTCAAGGCCATAAAAACAAAGAAAAGTGAGGTACGTGTCCCGCATTGACTTTCTTGAAGAGTACACGTGCCAAAGGTAGATGACGTTTGTGCTTTATTTGCTGTCATACAGCAAAAGAGTCCAGCTCCGCAGATGTCCGCACAACACCAGCACGGGAGGACGCCTTGGGGAGATTCCGACTTAAGACGGACAGAGGAAGACAACCGGGGACGAGGGTGGAGGACGCATGAGACTAACGTGCATGACGGGCAGCAAGAATACCAGTATCATATGCGCGGGGAGCCCAGTGCCTCAAGCAGAAGCCGTTATGAAGGTACAGTACATCCGCTGGCCACACAATTTGGTACACTTCAATCAACCACACTTTCGAAGACATGTTTTTTTTTTTTTTTGTCCATTAGATGTTTCTGTCCCACGTGAGATGTACCCAACACGTCGTCCGGATGAAAGAGCGCAGCATCCTGAGCGGTTCCAGGAAAACATCGCAGCGCACCGTGACCTCCGGCCTGTCTCCGAGGGGCATTTTGACCCGCGCCCGCCCCTGCCCCGCGACATGGAACGAGGAGTCGCGATGAACCGGGGTCCTCAGTACTCCAAAAGCCTGGAAAAACTCACGTCCACTCTCTTGGAGCTAGTGTCAAGGAAACAGCAGTAAAAGTAGTACACCAAATTCAATTCAAATGAAATCTACCATCATGTTTTTGTCTTGCTTAAGTAGCTGATTTGTTGTTTGCAACAAAGGTTTCCCAGAGACTGAAAATATTAAAACATTTGTCCATGGCGGCCGTTGTGCTTGTGGTTTATTTTTTTTTGGCTAATGCCACTTATATGTGAGCGTGTGTGTCTAATATAGTTTTATATTAATATACATACAGTTTTATTCTTTAACCCATAAGAACCTAGACCCATTTATCCTTAAAGTAAAATTATCCGGGCTATACCACAGGCCAAGTGGACTACATAGAACACATTTCTAAAGTTTTTTTCAAAATAACACATTTTATTACCAAAGATCTGTGTTGTTATATATTTGTTACATTGGGCGTTAGTGTTAAACATATTCCTTCTTTGAAAATAAGTAAACCTGATGTTTTTTACGAGTGATGGATGGACAAATGAAGCTTCATAAGCACTTGTGATATTTTTGACTCCTCTATATGGCACTCTTGGTTTAAAGATGCCGTGGAATTTTTTTAAAATATCACAAGTGCTTCATGAAGCTTCATTTTCCCATCACTAGTTTTTACTGCTTGGGGCCAAAAAACTGCCTTTTTATTTGTATTTCTATAACATATGTAAAAACTGTGACTTCAATGGCAAGGTTTAACAAACTTCATCAGTTTTGCTTTGCATCACAAAATATGCCAAATGCATCAAAAATAAATAACACTGCTTATTTGGGGACATTTGCAATAAGCTACCATAGCTGCAGACCTACAAACATAAATTGTGCAAAAAAACGTAAACGCTGAAGAGAAATGAAACTGTTGTATCATCAGCACCTTGTCCAAAACATTTTCTCAGTTCTTATGTCTGGCAAGTCTCTTCAGCCATTTAGCCTAAGTCAGATGGTAAGACTTGAAACAGTTTCGTTCCTCAGTGAAGCAAAGACGCACATCACATTTCTCACAGAGAGTGGTGTTGCATCGACTTTGCAGAGTTTGCAGCAGCCATGTTTGTCACATTTGAAAGACCAATGTGCGACTTGGTCAGTGCGAACATCATCTGCATCTCCAACATGAACCCTCTTGGGCAGCGGTGGTGGTAGAAAT